>NC_056728.1:257223472-257373162 GCF_019279795.1 Protopterus annectens
GCAGGAAAAAAAATTTGGGAAACAATAAATAGAACATTTTACCCAAACAAAAGTTCTTAAGGCATGTTTACAACATGTCTAGAAGACAAGATATTAACTGGTGTGTACAGAAGACTTGAGGATCAAGAGCCACACACAGGATTTCTTATGGAAGAAAAGTTATTAGAAAAGATCGCTGTGTTGTGTTTTATTCCAGAGGTACTAAACCTTCAATGTGCTTTTTTTGGTAAAGAAAGGGCCCATAGAGCAATAACTAAACCATCTACTAAGCAAAATGTACTGCATAGATAATATGTTGTCATGTTTCTGCTTTGACAAAGGCTCCATTCCGCTTTCTTGCAGAAGCAAAAAAACATAAAACAAGATAGCTGTGCTGTGAACACCCATACCACTCAACTGTTTTTAATTTTGCAGAATGTCCCTGATTTTTCCCTCTTTGTTTTGCCCTGCCCCTAGCAAAAGTTCTGATTTGCTGGTAAATTGCTGAGGATTACATGAGTCAATAAAGGCAGGCATACTTCTTATTGCTCTGAGTATGCATGTTGATGCAAAAGCTATCGTTAACTTTTTAAATTACTTACAGCAATATTTAAAAACTATCCATGATTTTGACCCTTTGTCCACAATTACGTTAGGATTCATCCAGAATTCTTCAGCCAAGAACTTGAGAGGTATGCTTACATACAGTATGCCTCAGAGGTTGGTAGGTTTACTTTATTTTTTTTTTCATTGCACAGCTTTACAAAATAATAAGTAAACCTACAGATCTCCGTGGCATACTGTCCATGTTTTATCATGAATGGACCCTGGGAGAGAGGACCCAACATTAAACAGGACAGCTGTCATGCTTTTTTTCCTTCTACAGTTAAGCCTTTCTTGCACTTCGGCTAGATGCAGTTGTAGTGATGTTGCCTATGACCTTTAGATCCACGGGTTTACAATAATATTCAAAAACAATTAGCAAGCTCACAGAAATAATGCAGTTGTATTACTAATAATTAACAGGTTCACATAGCTGTGTTTGTCATGTTGGGTAATGTACATCATTTGCATTAACTGAATCATGGCACTCTCACAGTTAGTAATATCAACTGCGTTACTCTTAGGGACAACATGTTGAAGTATTTTAAGGAGCCATACACAGCAGAGAAGACTTTACTCTAAGGACAACCATTATCTTCATGGATGCACTTAAAACATATAACAGACTTTATATGTTGGAAAAGGGAGACCTGCATAGGCAGTGCAAGTTAATGTATAGAACCATGTGCTAGAAAATATAAATGCAAATAGGTAAGAAATCGTACATTGTTGTAGTGTAGGAAGAGAACTAATGACATTGTGCAACAAGTCAAGAGTAAAAAGCATGGCAGAATACAATTGCTCAACAACAAAAGCAGGGGGTTTTCCACTAAGCAAAGGTTGAAACATAAGGAGTATTTATTATTTTTATGTGGTGATGTTTATGGTGCAGATGATGATGGAAACTACTCAAGATGGCATGGATACTAGCAACCTGGCAAGCCATCTCCATGTTCAGATCAGTGTTGACATGCAGTATGACATCAAATATGACAGTTACTTGTTTACAGATTGCATGACTACATACCAATTTGAAATATTTCCCCATCAGTCACTTCAGAAAATGACAATGTAATACTGCAAGCCCAAACATCACATAGTACGTACAGAGTTCTTTCAATCCTGTCCATACTAACTGCACAAGGATTTACTGTATTAAAATATTTGTCTGTTCACAAGTATGGCATAAATGAAACACCACTAATGGGTTGTGCTGAAACACATCAGGCTGATGACAACAGCTGGCTGTCAGTGATGATACAGTTATTCCCATACTAATGACACAACCTGAGGACAGTGGAAAACAGTCACAGAGTGCTCAGGCAGGGGATCCTTCCCTACCTAGAGAGTCAATAATGACTGAATTGGTAGGGTAGACAAACAGGTAGTACATCACTGACTCCACAAATTAGACATCTACTCTGTATAGAAGGACCGCTCCTTTAAGATGTCATAGCTCTGGATGCTCTTTTTTAAGAGCATCAGCAGCACATAGTAGGTCTGGCCATCCTAGCAACCAAGTATCAACCTCTCACAGCAGCACTTGTTTCCAGTCTTTAGGACCCTGACAATACTATCAATATGGGACATTGTGCACAGTAAACACAGATGTGACCAGCACTCACAACTTCATCAATTTTAACACCCCCCACTCCACACACACACACACACACACACACACACACACACACACACACACAGAATCAGTATGCAAAGTCAAAGCTGGATGAAGGCGCACAAAATACATGACAGCTACGAAGAAGAAGAATAACAGTTGCACTTACCTGGAAAACGTAAACCTCGTAGTTTGAAGCAATAAAATGTAATACACATTTGAGTATTTGATGATAAAACATTAAGGTTTATTACTTCCAGAATGGATGCACACTGACTAACATCTTAATTTCAACTCTTCCCATGTGGAAAAAAACACTGAGAAATAAAAGCCAGTGATATAGGCAGACTGAGTAAAATTAAATTATGGGCTATTAAGTGTACTGCCTCTATGTCAGCAAAGAAGAAACTTGGAAAACCTGGAAGAAAATCTACCGAAAAGATGAACAGAAAACATTGGCTGGGAAGAATCCAGCAGCTGTTCAGCAAAAAGCAGTTCAATAATCAGCACTGGTGCAAGACATGGCTTCCAGTAATTCAGAAGAAAAAATGTACTCAGAGGTGATTAAAGTAAATGAAACACTGAAGGAGTATATCAACTTAGATAACAAAAGGCTGGAAAATTGAAGCTTTAATTAGCTACTCAGATCAACTGAAAAAAATGTAAAAATCAGTGTGTGAAATGAAGAAAAGGCTGGCTTGAGTACAAGACTTCTCAAGAAGAGCCGTTTCATAACATGGTAGAGTTAGAAGACAGGATGCACGGAGAAAACATGAAATTTTCTGCTATATCAGAGAAACTGGAAGGAAAAGACTATTACTGTTATGAAAGCACAAATAAGCACCTGGACTTGTATTCCACAGGAGACTTTATTAATTAAAAAGGCATATTGAGTGCTTGCTACAAAGTTGGCCATGAGAAAGCAGGTAAGATAAGATCTATATTAGTAAAGATGCAATGTTACCACCAAAAAGAGTTGATCCTAACTAAATGGAAGAAGGAAACATAGTAAAACTTGGGAGACAGCAGAGTGTTTGCGGAAAATGATTTACTGTACATTAGGATCATAGGAGGTTACTAGGCTAATGACCCTAGAGCCCTTTCAAACCTAGCCAAGTTATACCCTTATTTCCACAATCAGCATCTATCACCCCTGTCCAAGAGAGACAGTATTAGGCAGAAAAGAATCAAACTTATCCCAGAAATAAGGGAATGTTGAGAGATAGGTGAAAGATTCAACTGCTATACTCAACTGTCCTCAGAATACTTTTTCTTGGAGGATCGAAAACATTTTTTGGAGGGAGAACAAGCTAAACAATGTTTATCCAACAAAATGTGAGCCAGCAAACAGAAGGGACTCTACTTCTCATTCTCCTGGCAAAAAAGGTCATAGAGACTTTGCCAGTGATCCAAAGGAAAATTCTTGAGACAGAAAAAAAGTATAGGATTTGACTAGAAGAATCACAAGTACTTTGGACTTGAACCAGAGTCTGGTGTTGGGAGATGGAGATGAGCAGGAAGACAGCTATCAATGCTAAATTAGTAAATAAATGGAAGACTACAAAGTATCAATCATATCTGTGAAACATGGCTTTGCAAGAAAAAGTAACTGAAAAAATGGACTTTTGTCGACTTTGTTAAACGTGTGGGTGTGTGGACTGTAAATCATATATCCCCCATTGTCATGATGATCTATTTATGTTATTAATGTTTAGAAGGGCACTAAAACTAGAAAAAGTAACTAAGTAAAACAATGTTTTTCTTATTAGTATTTGTACAAAATATTTCTTGATATAAACTGCATGCTCTATATCATAAAGCAGTTTTATGTAGTGTGTAGTTGGGGCAGTTTAAATGTGGGAGGAGTCTTTTCAGTAACTGTTGTATCAGTTAAAGATATTAAATAAAACAAGTATTCTTAGTTGTAAAGAAATATAAGCTTTATGGTATAACAAGAGAAGAAAGGCTGGACAAAATCAAGTTTAACTTTAATGTGCTGTAATCTTGGGGTGCTAGGAAGAGTATAAAAGCGCACCAATTTTTTACACACACATACATACATATATATATATATATATATATATATATATATATATATATATACACACACACACACACACACACACACACACACACACACACACACACATACAATTAAGATATTTTCTCATATTCTTACAAGGGTGAATGTCTAGAGTAAAAACCTTGACTTAATCCATCAAGTAGGCTTGGAAAAAAAAAAAAAAAAAGACAAAATGATGAAAGCCAAGAAAAACGTTAAGTTTCTTACATCTGCAAAAATATTAGCTTGCATTTTTTCTTCCATTAGTAAATGTCCCACAGAAGTCAAGTCTGCATCAACAGGCAGTTGTACATTCTGTTCTGAATGAAACTTTCAAAGATTCACTGCTGACTACGTTTTTACAGAGATTACAGTATAGATGTTTAAGTAAACTTACCATAAAAAGAAGTTATGTACTCATCATAACATTCCATCTGAGTTGTTGCTTTTCATTTGTCTTCAACTTATGAGACTTGGATCAGACACAGCCACATTTTCTATCATCAGATCCAAGCTCCAAGCTCTTCCCCTACCCACAATGCCCCCTGTCTCCCTCCTCCCCTCACATCGAGTTTGCTGCAGACCATAACACTTTGGCCTAACCATAAACCTAACATGTTAGTATTAGTAACTTGGAAGCCCCATAGGGGAGACAAAGGCTTGCTAGGAAAAGGCTACGTCTTACCCATCCAATGCAATACATAGCCCGCAAAAGGCAGTGGGAAGGAGGGTGGGATGGTTGAAACAAATGAAAAGCAACAACTCAGATGGAACACTATGGTGAGTACATAACTTCCTTATCTAAAGTTGTTGTTTTCATTTGCTCTTCAATCTGAGGGAGAGAGTGCCCAGCTACCACAAGACCCTGGAAGGTCCTCATAGAAGGATATTCCAAAGCACAGTGGAGCCAAAGGATGCCCTGCCTCTGGACAAGAAATGTAATGTATAATGGGAAATAAATGTATGCGAAGATGCCAAAGTAGAACAAATATCATCCAAGGAAACCCTAGACCAAAAGGCCCCTGAAATAGCCATAGACCTAGTTGAGTGCACCTTAATTTGACATGAAGGAGATGAGCCTTTGGCTGCATATACTCAAACTATGCACTGGGAGATCCAATGAGCAATAGTCACCTTTGACACTGGTTTCCTTTGGAAAAGATTAGCAAAAGAAACAAAGACGATCCGACTTGCAAAAAGACTGTTCTGTGCAAATAAAAATACAATTGTCTATGAACATCAAATCAAGTGCAATTTACACTCTCCTTTATTTCTAAAACTGGGGAAGAAAGCAGGGAGATTGATAACCTGATTAATGTTGGATTCAAAAGCCACTTTCGGGGAAAGGAAAGGTTCGTGTGCAGGGAAACCCTAACTTTGTGAAACACCATATATGGAGGCTCAACAGATAAGGCCTGAATCTCTGACACTATTTTGGCCGAAGTAATAGCTATCTTCCAAGACAGGAATTGTAAATCCACTGTAGCTGCAGGCTCAAAGAGGGAAGAAACCAAAGCTTTTAGAACTAGAGAAAGATCCCAAGTTTGTGTGGGGTCCTTGATTGGAGGCCGAAGCAAAAAGGTACCTTTCAAAAAGGCTTTACAAAGCTTAGAAGAAGCTATGGAAGCTAAATTGTCTCCTACATGAAAATTGGAAATAGCTGCTAGATGAACCTTAACCATAGAGAAACTGGCACCCTGATGAAATATATCTGCCAAAAATTCCAGAACAGCGGGAACTGGAGCAGTGATAGGATCCAGATCACGCTGAGTCACCCATATTCAGAAACATTTCCACTTACTGGAGTAAACTTTCCTAGTGGATGATTTCTGAGCTGCTACCAAAATCTTATTAACTAGAGAAGACAGCCTGGGAGCCCTAACTATCACTGGAACTGGAGCAGACATGCCATAAGCTTCAGACTGACAAGATCTGGATGCGGGATACCTAAGGGATGAGAGAACTGATCCAGAACTGGATCTAATGTCCAAGGAGGACACACTACATGAGACCACAGAGAGGGGAACCACATTTGGCGAGGCCTGAAGGGGGCAATGACGATCACTAAGCTCCCCAGCCATCAAGCTTCCTGAATGAACTTTAGGATCAAGGGAACTGGAGGATAAGCATACAGAAGATTGGAGGGCCAAGCATGAACCAGAGCATCTCTTGGGGGCTCCACCCAGAGCGGGGTTCAGAGCAAAATACTCACTGCACTTCACATTGGAAGGAGATGCGAGCAGACTGCAGCAAGGCTGACCCCACTTTAGGAAGATCTGTTCTGCTACTGAAGGATTCAGAGACTACTCGTAAGGCATCAGAATAGATCTGCTGACCCTGTTCGCCAGGATGATGAACCCCCCAGAATATGTGCTGCTACCAGAAACTGGCCAGTGAAGATCACCCTCTCCCACAATCTCATGGCTTCGTGACAAAGGGGAGAAGACCTGGTTCCCCCTGCTTGTTGATGTACCAGACTACAGACATGTTGCCTGTCTGGATAGCTATCGTCCCTCAAAGAAGATAGGCACGGAGGGCTTGCAACACCAGAAGCACCAGCCTCATATGTAGACGAGCCGTGGGGATGAGTGTAATCATGGCCACCATGGACCACAACGCCCAAAGAACAGATTCCAAAGGGAGAAATTGGGTCTGAAATGGAACCACAAAAGGAAGGCACAGTCTTCAAACAAAAAAAAGTTTATTCACTTCTCACACACACTAGCACCTCAGCTGTTAAGCCTTTAAGGAGTACAAGTGCAAAGTAACATTCCTCACTCCATATATTACTCAATCAAGCAATCAATCAACTAAACAATTAAATCAAATACTTCCAGTTAAGTTCTGTATTTAAACCGTTGGGAACAAAGGTATCAAATTTTAAAGTAAAAAGTTCTTT
Organism: Protopterus annectens; assembly: GCF_019279795.1. Lineage (NCBI taxonomy): Eukaryota > Metazoa > Chordata > Ceratodontiformes > Protopteridae > Protopterus > Protopterus annectens. The sequence continues at coordinate 257,230,631 of NC_056728.1, forward strand.
ATAGAACAATTTTTCTTTTACTGCTACAGGGTCTAAAAAAGCAGACTCCACTTGTTCTAAAACACAACCTTGCAACAATTTAACATTACTTGCATGAAATTCTTTAAAATACAATAATAGTTTGTGTGTTACTGATTCTAACATTGTAAATCTTTTTGGTCAAGTTGTAACAGATGTGTTAGAATCCGTTTTAAATCTTGGACTAAAATATGTTCCAGCAGTTTGCCTCGCTTGAACAATTTAAAAAGTGAAGTGTTTCAGTTAAGTAGAAAATTGCACTTAATGTTTTTTGATAAAAATGAGCTGGCAGAGGATATGTGTGACGAAAGCTCTGATGATGGTTTTGATTCTTGTAATTCTGATATGTTTGGGGGAGGGGAGGTTTTAACAAATATTGAATACTTCCAGTATTTTAAGTAAAAGTCAATTTGTACCCCTTTTTCATAATCAGACTAGTCAACAATTTTCTGCAGTATGTAACTTTTCTATGGAACGTTTATATAATTGTTAGAAAGGTAATGTGGATGTGACTTTAATTTACCTGTAAAACAATGGAGGGCTTTAAATAGCTTGGGTAGCAATACTCAACAAGTAGTGAAGCCAGCAGACAAAGGTAATAAAGTGGTTATCTTGAATTGTAACCAGTATGTGAAAATGTGTTATGATCTTTTAAACAATACAAAAGTGTACAACAGAGTTGATATTAGGATGTATAAGCAAGCTATTTATGATTATAAGGCCCTACTTTATAAAGGTTATAGACTGCGTTATTTTTTGCAAAATGACATTGAAAGGAAATTTTCTATGCAGGGCTGTGAACTAGCAGCCTTTTATTGTTTACCTAAAATACACAAGGGCTTGGGGAATTTACAAGGTAGGCCGATTGCTTCAGCTACAAAGTATTTTTTGCATAACATAGGTATCTTTTTACATGAGAATTTATTTACTTCCTTACATTGAAAAAACAGCATTGTACATTAGAGATGCACAAGATTTTATTGAAAAAACTGCAGAATTAAGTTGGGAACAAGGAATGTATTGGACAGTAATAGACATGCAGAGTCTTTACACAAACATTTTTCATGCTCATGGGATGAAGGCCCTGAAATGTTTCCTAGGGGATACCTAGTTATCGGGTTATGTACTGGAGCTTAAGTTTTGTTTAGAACATTATTATTGTGTTTTTAAAAAAGAAATCTTTCAACTACAAGGTACGGCTATCAGAGCATCCTTTGGCCCCATGTATGCCAACCTAATGATGGCCTTTCTTGAAATTAAAAGCATGTTTGGTCTTTCTTTTTAAAAAAAAAAACATATTATCAAGTATTTTAAATACATACATGATTTGATTTTTGTTTGTAGGGGAGGTTATGATCAGGTAAGCAGGTAAACATTTTCAGTGAACAGCTGCATTATAATCAGTTTGGTTTTAAGTTTAGTGGTTTCCAGTTAGGTGAGAGAGTGTCAACTTTTTAGACTTGGAAATGTGGGGTGAACAAACAGGATTTATTGATAGGAAAGTTCATAGAAAGTTCAAGGGGTGGGTTAAATTTCTACAAGGTTCTAGTTGTCATCCCCCCATTTGATTTCATCTTTACCATATACTGAGTTTCTGAGTATAGGTTGTGTAATGTAGATAACGGCTTTGAAGAAGAAATACAAGATTCAGTTAAAATGTTTATACACAGAGGATATGATAAAGACAGAAGTGTTAGAAGCCTTAAACAGGGTTAGAACTAAGCGTTATAAAGGTGAAGATCTTATTGAAAGAAGAAACTCAGTAAATATATTTAATAAAGGATTTTCATTCTTTGAGCTGATAAATGTTGACAAAAAAAGAGATGGGGGATATGTAAGAAATAATAGTGCCAATTATACTGGTAAGACGATCTACTTTGTGACTATTTACAATGTTTTAAGTCAACATATTGTGCAAATATGAACTACCACATAAACGGCAGTCTACTTAATGTTGAATGTGTGATAAGAAACCTTGGGACCCAGGTGGACAGTAGTCTCTCCTTTGATAATCACATCGCCACAGTAGTCAGGAAATCCTTCTATGTGGCACACCTCATCACAAAAGGGTTCTCATCCAGGAAAAAAAGAGGTCATTGTTCCTCTCTACTCGGCACTCATTAAACCCATTCTAGAGTACAACGCCCCTTTTGGAATGTACCTCACAAGACATCTGCAGCAGCTGGGAAGACCATAGAAGTACCTCACAAAGAGGATTACTGGCCTCAAACAGATGCCCTACACTGACCGTCTCAAAAAACTCCAGTTTTACTCTGTAGCATACCGCCTACTCTGAGGCGATCTCTGCCTAACATATAAAGCTATGTTAAACCCAGAGCTGTTGGACGTGCTACACCTAAAGAAATCCCAATCTCTCCATGCTACATGCTCTAGGGACCTAAACCTTGTCACCACATTAAACAGGACATGCTGGAGGGATAGATTCCTGTCCCAGAGACTTGCTATACTCTGGAACAAGCTACCCATCTATGTCAAGCAAAGTTCCTCATTAGCACTCCAAGAAAAATCTTGATGAGTGGATGAAAAATAGGAAATACACCCTGGGGATCACTTCTGTGCCTCTGCTCGACAGGGGCACAGGAAATTAACTTTCTTGGGTGGCTTAAGCCAGGGAACCTTGTTGGCTAGGCTTAATTAGGCCCTTGGGCCGATAGCCTAGTACCTACCTGCCTATCAACCTATGAACAGACTGTGCAAATGTTACATTACTATTGGCCTATGTAGTTTAAAGACAGTACTTTGAACAATGTTTAGCAAACAAACTCTTGATTTCCTATAAAAAGGGCCATAGCATTTCTGATATAATAGTGCACAGTAAACTCCAAATGCCTAAAGTACGAATACTTTAAGATATGGTACCTGAAGTTATGGGAAATGTTCCATTTGTTTTCATGTTGTAAAGAACTTTCCTACTATTAACTCTGTACATTTTTTCCAAATGGGTGTTATAATTGTAATACATAAGGAATTTTTATATTCTGAAATGCCCTGGTAACAAGTTTTATGTATGTGAAATCAAACAAAAATTTAAAGTACATCTTCAGGAACATATAAGGGACATTAAAAAAGTTAACTGTGAAAGTCCTTTAGCCATGCAATTTAAAGAATTTCATGCAAATAATTTTAAATTGTTGCAAGGTTGTGTTTTAGAAAAAGCAGGGTCTGCTTTTTTAGACCCTGTAGCAGTAAAAGAAAAATTGTTGTATAAAGAAGCATTTTTACTTTAAAATTTGATACCTTGGTTCCCAAGGGTTTAAATACATAAATACAGAACTTAACCGAAAGTATTTGACTTAATTGTTTACTTGACTGAGTATATATATATATATATATATATATATATATATATATATATGGATCTAGGACTTTTGATTGAAAGATCAAAAGTCCGAATCCATTATCACCGAACACACTTTAGGGAAAACACTTTTCACCAAAAAAGCACTTTCGCTAAAGTGTGAAAAAAACAAAGAAAAAACAGTAAATTACGTTTATGCAGGGGGCAAGCCCCCCTGCACCCCCCACACCCCCCTACTTTATTAATCTCCCTCAGAGCTCACACTAGAGTGGGGAAAAGGAAACATTCCCTTAACCGCACTGTAGTACGAGCTCTGCAACAGTCACTCCCCCACAACTCCCTCTACATCCAGGCACCATACTTCTGCGAAAGTGCTTCTTCGGTGAAAAGCACTTTCGCATAAGTATGCCCGGCCATTTCAGATTCGGTGAAACATCCGTTTGCGCATTAGTCCTAGACCCACAGATATATATATATATATATATATATATATATTTATCTATGAAGTGAGGGATGTTGCACTGCATTTGTACTCGTCCTTGAAGGCTTAACAGCTGAGGCGCTAGTGTGTATGAAAAGTGAATAAACTTATTTGTTTGAAGACTGTGCCTTACTTTTGTGGTTCCATTGCAATATGTTTGGTCTTTCAGTGGTTGCTTGGAAATTGGGTCTGAACAATGTACGACACATGTCTGAGAGACTGAAGTCTGTCCAGGGTCAGAAAAACATTGCTCTGAATATTGTCTAACCAAGCTCCAATAAAGTCCAGAGTTTGTACTGAATCCAATAGGGACTTGTTGAGATTTAGGTTTTTGCCCAACTGATGGGTGCTTTGGAGAAGGAGATCTCTGCCTTGGTAGAGGTGATGCTGGTGGGGGCAAAGAGGAGCCAATCATCCAGGTAGGGGAAGACCTGGAATCCCTGCAGCCGCAGGTGAGCTGCCACCAATGCCATCACTTTGGTGAACACCCTGGGGGCAGTAGTGAGACCAAATGGTAGTGCTCTGAACTGGTAGTGATTGGCCCTCAGCCGAAAGTGGAAGAACCTCCGAGAGTGTCTGCCCATTTTGATGCGACAGTACACATCCTGGAGGTCCACTGAGCATATCCAGTTGTTCTTCTGCAGAAAGGGCAAAATGGATTGGAGAGTGACCATCTGGAATTTTGTCTTGGCAACCGACAGGTTTAGGGTTGAAAGATCCAGAATGGGTCTCGAGTCCCCAGTCTTCTTTGGCACTAAAAAGAACCTGGAATAGATGCCTAATCCGGACTGGTTGGGGGGGATGGGCTGGATGACTCATTTTTCGAGGAGCTTGGAAATCCCCAGTGCTGCTTCCTCCCTTTGCAAGGGTGGAACGTCCAGGAGGTGTTTGGGTGAGATTGGTCTTAGGATGAATAGAATTGAATATCCTCTGGTTATGATTTGCAAAACCCAATGATTGTCTGTAATTGATTCCCAAGCTGTTGGGTGTAGCAAAAGACTGCCCCCAGAGACAAGCAATTAGGGCTGCTGTGCGGGACTGTCTGGGAAAGAATCCCGAGACCCCTGGTTTCTCAGACCCCTCTCTGCCATGTGGGCAGCGCCTGTCATATCCTCCTTTGCCTCTGGGGGAGGGTGAATCCTGAGGGTTCTGGAGATAGCCCTGAGACTTCCAGAACCACATCTTCTTCACCCCTCGCTGATGCCGGGAAAAGGATCATTGAGGGGTTGAGAAGCGGATCCCAATGGCAGACAAGGTCTTCCTGTCTTTCTCGCTCTGGACCAACGTGTCTCTTACGGTCTTTCCAAACAGAGGGGAACCATCATCTGGGGCATTAGTTTAGGACACCTTGAAGGGCTCTGAGAATGCACACAGCCACAAGCATGACGCGTGATGGCAACACCTGTACCGGCCACTCTAGCAGTGCCTTCAGTAGCATGCGACAGGAGCCGCATAGAGGTATGGGAAACTTAAGTGAGGTTGGCCATAAGGGAAGAGAACACCTTCTGCTTCTCTGTCAACATGGACCCTGGGCCAGACTCAGTGACCTCCTTGGCCAGGTCTCTCAAGTCTGATCACATGTGCCATATAGTACATCGCACGTACAGCAAACGTGGCTGAAGCGTAGACCTGCTTTCCAAAACGGTCCATGGCCTGGGACTCTCGGTCAGGCGGATGGGCCACAGAGCACTCCTGAGCGAGCTCTTTCTTGGTGGCCACCGCCACCACCATGGCATCAATCAGGGTCCCCTTAGACCAGTGCTGTTTGTCCGGCAGCGCACTTAAAACTCTATTGGGGCATTTAGGAATGGGCTCCACCGTGTCGGGCTCCTTCATGCCGAAGATGTCACTAAATCCACAAGTGGATCCATGGGAGGGGACACCCAGGAGGTAGAGGGCCCTGTGCCAAACACCTCTAAAAACACAGACTCGTCCGGGTTGGGTTTTTGACAGACAACCCCCCCCCCCCCACTGGTGAAGGATTTCCATGATGTCTCCAAAGGAGACATCTTCCGGGGGGGTGACCAAGGGGAACCCTACCCTTCCTCCAAATCGGTATCTTCTGTGAAGGAGTCTGGCTGGGAGTACAAGTGCCTTGTTTTGCACACACACTTCTGAGGAAACCCCCTCAAGGGGGGTCTCTGGGGAGGGCTCGGAAACTTCTGGCTGTTCCCCTGGGGAACTCTCTGGGGTGGACATGCAACAGGCTGTCCTTGAAGAGGGCAGGATGGTGGAATCCGGGCCAGAAAAAGTGGGAGCCAGGATGGACTCAGAGGATGATAGCATCAAGGGTCTCGACTGAACCAAGACAACCCTTTTCACCACACTGAAAGCAGGAGGAGAATGGATCCCGGAAGCTGGGGTCGAGGTCGGATTCATAACTCTCTGTGTCAACAGGGGAGCCAAAGCAGAGACTCCAAGAGGCAGAGCAGACTCCGATAGCCCCGGAGCTGACACCACACCTTCAGATCCAGCACCAAGCCTATGGCTCCGAGCCGCTCAGGGCAAAGGTTAGCGTTGAGATACCATTGGCGCTGACCCCTCAACACCGAGAGGCCTCGGACCCAAGAACTCTGAAACCGGAGGTCGAGAGAAGGAGTAACGGTGATAAAGGTGGACTGTATGCTCCCAGCCACAGAGGGGGAGGGGGCAGGCAAGACTGACATCTGGATCTGGGTCTGGATGAATTTCCAAATCATCCTGTAAACCTCGGCTTTGGAGAGACTGCAGATGGAGTGGGAGGAGGAAGCCACAGAAACTGGCCTAGAGTGGCACCGGGGAGAAGCTGATAATGGGGATTGGCCCTGAGAGACCTATGGCTCTGGGGAAAAGCATGGTGATCAGAGTCTGGGCTGGTAGCTGGGCAAGACTTGGCCGGAGGCTCAGCAGAGGAAGCGCTGTCAGGGGACTGCTTCCTAGCCCTGTCCCGGTGCTTATGCTTCTCCCCATCCCTGGACCTCACAAGCAGGAGGTTGAGTCCCAGAGGCCGGGGTGGAGGAAGTGGCAGCAGTGGTCGAAGCTGAAGCAGGGGTTGCCAAGGAAGGAGGCCCCTGAGGATCAACTTGTTCCTCCTGTCGATCAATGCGTGAGGGTTGAATTAGAAAGTGTCTAAGTGTAGGACTCCAAAGCACACCATGCACACACTGTGGCCTTCAGAATGGGGAAGCTTCTGCCCACATCCTATGGATTTCCTGAACTCTGGCTTGGGGGTCTCGATCATGGTATGAGAACCAATCAGCCACACAAACACACACACTATCACAGATAGGAAGAAGGAAAAGGGAGAAAGAGAGGCGCCTTTTTTTTTTTTTTTGACACATAGCTAAGACTGATGGCTGAGCACAAGGATAGGGGTACACTAAAGAAACAAGAGTTTAAGAAAGGACACAAAGAAGTGGAAAAAGAAAAATGTCCAAACAATTACTCACCAGGAACGTGGAACAACGGACCACGATGCTAGTTAGACGTGCGGCAAACAAGATCTGAGGGGAGGAGGGAGGCAGGGGGCATTATGGGTAGGGAAAGAGCTTGGAGCTCGGATATGATGCTAGAAAATGCGGCTGTGTTGGATCCATGCCAGATCCGAGTCCTACAGGTTGAAGAGCAAATGAAAACAACTTCAGATCAGTAGATATCATAATGACAACTGCTGCACTAGCCTTAGCTTAGATAAATGGTTATGTCCTGGTTAAGATATAACAGCTGGCCAGCTTCCAAAGCTTCACAGAACTTATATATGCACTCAAACCAAGTCACCTTGAACAGAGCTAGCAAAAATGGCAGGTTTGGGTGATAAGCCTTTCAAAACTTGCCAACAGAGATAAAGAGGGAGGCTGAGAGCCCTGAAATGTCAGTGCTAGGAATAAAATAAATATCCACACCATGGCATAAACAGGGAGGAAGCAGCTACTGCAAAAGTGACCATTTGAACATTTACTGTTATGGCGAGTTTACTTATGCAATTGTACCAAGTTGATCACATTGATCACCACTGCAGTAACCTTAGCCACACTGGTAGATGACTCAAGCTTACTATATTTGGGAAGTGGAAGGAAAATAATCCAGAGACCTCAAATAATGGCCCTAGCAAAGTCTAAGCCTAATCTAGACCCAGATAAGTAATCAAATTTACACTGCTTTGTAAAAGTATGTACAGAGGACCATACTGCAACTTCTTGGATACTTTTAGAAGCCAACCCCCCCAAAAAAAAAACAAAAACATAGATGAAGGTAAGAACCTGGTAGAACGGCATTAACCCTGCCTGAAACAGTTTTGTTATGGTCAGTACAACAAAAGGTAACTGCATTAGACAACCAAATGGAAATAGTCTGCTTTGACACAGGTTTACCCTTCTTCTTAGCATCACAAAAAAATGAACAATTGATACAAAGATCTGAAAGATTTAATTCTGTCAAGACAGTACTGGAGTTTTCTGTAGACATCTAAGGTACTCGTCAAGTTCCCTTTCTCCCTCATTTTTAGGTTCAGTAAAGAAAATGGAAAGATGGACAGTTTGGCTGAAGTAAACTCTGATACACACTTCTAAGATGGCTGCACACTGATCAACAGCTTAAGTTCACCTCTCTGAGTGAAAAAAGAAAATGAGAGGTAAGGGCTAGTAATTCTGTCAGTTTTAGTAAAATTCAGTTACTGTCTAGTAAGCACACTGCCTAGATGCTAGCAAAGAAGAAACCTAGAGAGCCTGAAAGAAAATCAATATGAAAAGCTGAAGAGAAAATACTGACTGGGAAGAACCTGCAGCTGGTCAGCAAAAAGCAGCTCAAGCTCCAGCTTTGGTAGAAGAGAGCTTCCAGTAATTTAGAGGAAAATTCAGATGAAATGATAAAACTGCAAAAATCAGAGATCAAAATAAAGAAAAGGCTCAATGTGTACGAGCCTGCTCAAGAAGGCTGTTAAAAATGATAGAGTTAGAGAACACAGCATGCAGAGAAAACCTGAGATTTTCTGTTGTACTAAATAAACTGGAAGGAACAGACTATATTAATCTGATGAAAGCAAAAATAAGCAACTGAACTGTTACTCGAAAAGAAGGATTTGTTATTTGAAAGGGCAAAGTGTGCATGTTCCAAACCGGTCCAAGAGAAAGCAGCCACAACTTATATGAGTAAAAAAGCACCAGCCTGATTCTAGGTGAGGAAAACACACCACCAGAAGACAGGCAAGCATCAGGGGGAAGTAATACTGCAGCATACAGAAGAGAAGGACATCTTTGGTTATGGTAAGATTTTACACAACTATTCTATGTTCTTCTATTCATATGCTGCAGTATTCATAACAAGAGGGACAATACCAAAGCTCATGCAGAAGAATTGGGTGGAGAACCAGAAACATGCTCCACAAACCCAAGCAAAATAGCCCTGGCAAAACCAGCTCTGGACCTGGAAATGCCATCTAGCTTATAGTGCTTTGTGAATGTATGAACAGAAGACTACGTAGCTGCTTCCAGGATGGAACAGGTGTCCACCATGCCCTTACAGAAAGCAACACAGGAAGACACTGCTCTAGTTCGAGACAGTGAAAAAAAATTAATACTCAGCTCTCAAAGTTTTGCTTAGAAAGCTTCATCAAGTATATAAAACCAAGGGTAAAAATGGTACGCATAGAGTAAAGAAAAAAGCAGTCACATGAGAAATTAAACAAGTTAAACCTTGTAACTGCTTTAAAATAGGTTTTTAAAGATATAGTGTTGGTTAAGCCTGGTAAAATATAAGCCTTAAGATTTAAAATCTATTTAAATTCCTCTAGCTCAGTTTGCTGTATTAAATCACCAACACATACAGACTATTAACTTGGATAAAATCAGAAACTTAAAAGAATGTGAAGTGTCATTTTCCAAATATGTTTATAAAGTCCATTAGTAGTAATTTTCCTATTTCAGACAAACAACCACTTATTCTAAGTCTTCTGTTGCCTTTACCAACATAGTATGCAGTGCATGACTGACCTGTAGCCAAGAATACTATATTTCTATTGTCACAATAACCATAGACCTTTAAATATAAATTTTTTTTCGATGACAGGATGAATAAAATCATTATTAATAATAATACTGGCACAGTGTACGCATTTATTACAGGTATGAGTTCAAAATTATAACTCCTAGGTTTTGCCTTGTAGCATAGCCTGTTTTTTTTTAAGTTTTTACATCTTTTATAGCCAAAGCTCAGTTTATACCCTATCATATTCCTGATTTCTGGAATATCTGAAACTATTGGCCAGTATTTATTAATTACAGATTTCACAGTATTGGTATTTTGATTGTAAGTGAGCATACACCTTTTTTGATTGTTGTGTATTGTCATTTCATTACTCATGTTGGTATATGCAGTATCCGTTTGTTCTGAAAAATAGGTGTGGTATCTAGGGTTCGCCCATTAATAGTGTTGCTTATGTTGTCAGCCACGTCACTTCTATTGTAACCTCTATGGAGGAACTTATCAGTTGCTTTGTTCAGCTGAAATATCATTTGTTCATCATTAATATATAAATTAGCAATGCACTTATTTTGTTTTTTTACTACATTATTAAATGTAAATGGCGAGGGCGGCCACGGTGGTGCAGTGGTTAGCATTGTCGCCTCACAGCAAGAGGTTCTCTGGTTCGATCCTCGGCTGGGGTGCCTTCTGTGCGGAGTCTGCATGTCCTCCCTGTGGTCGCGTGGGTTTCCTCCGGGTGCTCCGGTTTCTTCCCACATCCCAAAGACATGCTGCAGGTGGATTGGACACTCCAAATTGGCCCTAGGTGTGTGTGTGTGTGTGTGTGTGTGTGTGTGTGTGTGCCTTCTGTGGAAGGTTGGCTGCCGGGCTGGCAACTCGACACTGTAAAACTCCACTGCCAATCATGAGCGGACAGGTGATCCGCTGTGGTGACCCCTAACTGGGAAAAGCCAGAAGAAGATTAAATGTAAATGGCGGATGCATGCTTGTCTGGTGGAGACAAGTGCTAGCTCTGACTGGTTTCTTAGAGAGATTAGTGTCCAAAATTCCTGTTTCTGTCTTAGGTAGGGTAATATCTAAGAAGTTAATAGTCTTTAAAGAAATTTTCCTCTTAAATCTAAGATACTCAGTACTAGTATTTAAATACTCAAAAATAAATTAAAATCAATTGTTCCAGTCCATAAAATGAGTAAATCATCCACAAATCTGTGATAAAAACTGACACTTTCCAAATATAAGTTGTTAGATATAGCCAAAATAAAATCAGTTTTCCATATTAACACTACAATGTTAGGGCAAATATTCGCTGTGGGCATGCCCACAGCAACACTTCTAGTCTGCTTATAAAGCTGCGTTTGAAATAAAATGATGTTATTTTCCAAAACAATGTGGAACAATTCACAGATATTACATATCTTAGTAGAAATAAGTTGAGAATACTCAGTCAAGAAACACTTAATGCTTTCAATACCAATGCTGTTAAGTATGCATGTAAAAAGAGAATCTATGTCTATGGTTACTAAATAATAATTTTTTTAACAGTCCTGTCTTTTGACCATGTATACAGTTCTTTTAAGAGTTAAGTATGTTTTCTAATAGTACGTGCTAGGTTTAAGCATTTCTTCAATTCAAGATGAATGTACTTAGAGATAGGTTCTGTAACCCAACCCTGTGCAGACACTATAGGACTCATGGGTGGTCTGTTCTGCGATTTATGCAGTTTGGGAATGCCACAGATAAACAGTGTAACAGGTGATGTGGTAGTGGGATAATTAAACAAACTTAAGTCCAATAACTTAGCTTTAAACATCTCATGCAGTGAGTCAGTAACATTTGTAATACTGTTATGGTCACTACTGGAGATTTCCTTATAATCTTTTGAATTAAGCATCTCAAACACAGTAAATAAATAGCAGTCACTAATGTCACAACCCCGCCTCCTCTATCAGCATTATTAATAACAATCTGATCATTTTTAAGTAAAGAGTCTATAGCACAATATTCCTCATGACTCAGGTTATAAAAATAACATGCAATAAGGATTTCTCAAAAGCCTGTATGACACAATTAGTATTAGGTATAAAAGTAGTCTTTTTTTTTTTTTTTTTTTTTTTTTTTTAAAGGACAGTAGAGTCATGTTCACTTTCTATGCCAAACATTAAACTCAGGTTTAAAGATCTTATGAAATGTTTAATTTTTGCCAGTACCTAGGCTACACCAACACTGTGAGCTGTCACAAATGTGAGACTCTACTGAGTACAGATAGTTCATGGACACTGAGTTCATACCTGGAGAGGTTAAAAACAAGTTCTTCTGTTTGGTTTATGTTTTGTTTTGGTTTCTTATGGCTGGTCAATGATATTGCTTCTTTCCTTCTTAAGGATCATTCTTGTGGCTCTTCTTGCTTTTCAGGGCTGCAAAAATGGTAGGGGTAAATCCTGTAACTGCATAAAATCCAGTGGATCTAATGCTGTAATAATATTAGCATCTACCTATGTAGCAGCTTGTGGTACAGATGATGGTGATTCTACTCTCTCTGGGTGGTCTCTTCTGAATGTAGTATCCCCTCTCTAATTGGACCACACACAGATTCTGCCGGTTTTAAAAATCATTAAAGTCCCGATGTAATTTTCAATCAGCCTCTTTTCAAAAAACAAAACCCTGTCAATAACTTCATATAATAAATCTGAATGTATGTATATTAATTTTGATATTGTCAACAAGTTCAGAGTATAACTTTTCAACCTTGTTACGTAGCAATCTCTTTAGTGGTTGAAAAAAAGTGTTCATTAGTTGCATATACTGCAATGAACTTGATAAATTCAGAACTTGCCAATGTTTAATAAGTCTGGATACTTGTTCCCGTATGTAGGCATTTTCAATAGCCTTAAGCCGCTAGGTATTATTTTGTAGTTGACGTAAACATCAAAGCTTAAATGTTGCCACTGTAGTCTTTTTACGAACTGTAACTTATGTTCAAAAAGCTCAACATTCATTTTGTATTGAGCCACTGAGTTAACTCTAGTACCCAGTAATAAACAAGTTCCCTCCATAAAGGTCAATAAATGATGTTAAGAAATGTCCAGCAAATCAATAACTGATGTCAAGCTTGTCATAGGCACATTGCTTGTAGATGGTAATCCACTTGTTTTGCTCATGTCCAACAGACCCAGTACAAACAAGTAAAATTTAAAAACATGAAAATCACTAGAGCCAGCTTCAGCACAATGCAAAACATGAAGTTTGAGATACTACGTTGGTAAAATCAACATAAAATTTAAAGACAGAATAAGTAATCATTTATCTGAAATGCATAGGAAAATTACTACTAATGCACTTTGTAAACATATTCTGGATAATGACATTTCACATTCCTTGAAGTATCTGATTTTATCTAAATTAATACAACCTATATGTGGTGGTGCTTTAATACAGCAAACTGAGCTAGAAGAATTTAAATGGATTTTAAAGCTTAAGGCTCACATTTTACCAAACTTAAACAACACTGTATCTTTTAAACCTTTTTTAAAACAATTACAACAGAAGGTTTAATTAACTTGTTTAATTTGTCATGTGACTGTTTTTTGTACTCACTCTCTCTCTCTCTATATATATATATATATATATATATATATACTGTTTTTACCCTTGGTTTTATATGCCTGATGACGCTTTCTAAGCGAAATGTTTACAGAGTTGCGTATTACAGTTTTTCTGTTTTTACTATGTCAAACTCAGTGTTTTGCATTATGTTGCCTTGGCTCTAGTGATTTTCATTGTTATATTGCTTTGTTGTATTTATTTTCACTAGATTTATTGCCAGGCTGTATCTTTGCTTTTGAATTCTATTTTAATGTGATAGTATGCGTCCTGTAAGTGTATAGAGCACATCCAATCATCCTTTTGCAAGAGCTGTAGGATGAATGAACCATAACATCCAGAACTTCAACTTCTTTAGAGATTCAGGTTGCTTAGATCCGAAATGGGTCTCAGGGTCCCCAGTTTTCTTTGGCACTAAAAAGAAGTGGGAGTAAGTTCCAAATCCTCTCTGTTCAGTTGCGACCTCCTGGATAATTCCTTTTTGTAGTAGTTTTTGAAACTCTTATTACTGCATTCTCCCCTCTGACTGGGTTGAACATCGGAGACTTTCTTTTGTTTTTCTGGACGTGGAAGGGAAAGGGGAATGTAATAACCTCTGGATATTATGCTTAGCACCCAGGCATTTTTAATCTGATTGGTCCAGGCACCTGAGTATAGTGAAACTCGACCACTAACTGCCTCCAGAGCTGAGAAACTGGCAGTGCTTCTGGAGCACTGATAGCGCCAGTCAGAAAAAGGTTCTCTGTAACCGTGATTTTGCAGACCCCCTCTGCATCTGGGTGGCGTCTTCCATTAAAACTTCTTCCTCTGCTTCTGGAGGAAGAATCCCTGCGTTGATCCTGAAAAGACCTTTGGGATGTTCAGAAAAAGGCCTTTTTACCACCTCACTTGATTCCTACAAAATGTATGCTGAGGGGTAAAAACTTAATCCCCAGGGCAGAATGAGTCTTTCCTTCCTGTTTGCTGCGGGTTAGAGTATCTTTCATGGAAAGCCCAAACAAAGAACAGCAGTCAAAGGGGGTATTAACAAATGACACTTTGAAGGGTTCCAGGAAGTCACAAAGCCTCATCAGGGCATGTCTTCTAATAACAATATCTGAGCTGACTGCTTGTGAGGTGCCCTCCCCTAAATGGAAGGAGAGTTTCATGAAGGAATTAGCCACAGAAGAAAGAGTAGTCGGTTAGGAAGATACTTTCTTGAAGTCCTCTGCCAGCATGGTCTCTACAAGAGAGTTGGAAAGCTCCTTGACCAGGTCTCTGTGCAAATGCGTGAAGTGTGTGGCATGGTTTAATGACCTCAGTGCAAAACTAGTCCCTGTTTGGAGGATGGACAGAAGAGCTCTGTTCAGCTAACTCCTTTTTGGTAGCTGGTGACACAACCATGGCATCTACAGGTACACCGTCCCATGGGGGGGGGGGACACCCAAGACGTAGATGGGCCCATCCCGAAAGTCTCCAAAAATACAGACTCTTCAGAGGAAGGAATTTGGGTTGACCAACCAACCTCTTTGTCTATGGAGCTCTAAAATGTCTCCAAGGAGATGTCATCTGGTGGTGATCTTGGGGATCCTTCCCCTTCATCAAAGACTGTGTCTTCGGTGAGGGAATCTATAGGGAGTCTATGTGCCTCTTTATCCATGTCTTCTTGTGATGACTCTCTTCTATGCGATGTTTAGGGGAGGTAACAGAAGAAGAGGGGGCTCTCTCTGGGAGAAGATCTTGGAGGCTTCTCAGGGCAGGCTGTCCTCGGACAGGCATGAAGGTTTCAGCACTCAGATCCAATGAAGGATGACAGGGAGGACCACAGATAACAGAGGTTAGGTATCTATGTGAGAAGAAAACCCTTTCCATAACCTTGAAAGCCGAAGGACTCTGTGAACACCCCCCCCCCATCGCCCCAGTAGCTGAGACAGTCGAGGAAGACAGGAGATGGACAACCCTGGATCTGTGTTACCCAGGCGAAATAGGACCCAAGCTGTCGAGAGCTGAAGAGTTGAGAGGAAGAGACGGATCAGACAAGGTTGGAGCTGAACCCCTACCCTTGGATCAGATATTAAAACAGAATTGGTCAAGGTAACCACTGAAGTTGAGGAAGGGAGCTTCCTCGTTTCAAACATTGACTCTCTCGAGTGTCTAGGATCCTGGGACTCCAAAATTGTTGGATGGCTCAGAGAAGGAGACTGAATCAGTTTAGCAGGGTCACTCACCAATCCAAGAAGAGACAGAGCTGGCAAACCCTCCATCTGGATATGAGGAAGATATGCATCATCCTGCCCATATCAACATCAGATAGGCTCCTAGAGGTCCTTGAGAAAGCTACTGATGCAGGCCTTTAATGTTTGGTTGGAGTCTGTAATAACTTAGAAGGCAAAGTTGGAGATACTGCTTTTGTTAGAATACTCGGCCCCGAAGTCTTAGGATCTGAAGTAGAAGTGAAATGCCTAGGAGAAATAATCGTGGTGATGGTCGCGGTCAGATCCAAGGGGCATTTTGGATCTAATGGAGCAAAAGTAGGTCTTGGATCTGACATGATTGGATCCAAGGTCTTAGATTTTGATGGAGGCTCTGAGGAAGCCCTCGAGGTCTTGTGTGGGCATTTCCTGGACTCCAAAAACCCAACATGACTCAAAGGGGGGGGGGGTGTTTGAGCCCCTGGTAAACAAGATGAAGCAGGTAAAAGTTCTTTCAATATTAACTTGTTTCTGCAATCATCAATGGCTTGAGGATTAAAGCCCTCACAAATGTCACAAGCCGATCCCAGATGATCCAGTCCTAAGCAATTTACACATTTGTTACGCAGGTCAGATTGGGGAATTTTGGGAACACAATCTGAGTAGAGCTTAAATCCTGTTGATTTATCTGACATAATTTTAAATTTAAGATACAGTCAAAATTAACAGACTAAAAACGCACAGTAAAAACACTGCACACCCAAAAACGAAGTTTAGAATAAACTTCAGATAACCAAACTTTTAACACACTAAATAACTACTTTAAACTATTAGAAATTTAAAAGTTTAAGCTAAATCTAATACAGAATGAAACAGTATCAGAGCAAATGGAAAGCAGAAGAGCCAAAGGCCTTCAGAAAAAGGTAGCAGTTAAGGGAGGAAGAAGGCAGCAGCCCCTAACACCTGCAATATCTAATGGGAGGGGAGATAAGAGAAGAAATTACCAGTTAAAATAAGCAGATTAAATAATTAAAGAGAAAGGTTAAACTTAGCTTTATCAGCAAAAAACAGTTCTCAAAAGCTCGAGACAGAGAATCCGTGTTTGTACCCGACTGGCTGCAAATGAGATCTGGGGAAGCTACAGAGAGTGTGGAGCATTGTGGGTAGAATTAGGAGCTACAGACTGGGATCCAAGTCTGAAATATGACAGAGTCAAATCAGAGGGTCAGATAAGTAACGCAATAGTGAGGAAGAATGAAAAGGACAACCTCAGATCAACTGTATGAAAATATCAATCTGCCAAACACTGGTGGATGCATGTAACACAAAAGCTGGAAACAGACATTTAAAAAGCTGTCACTTACAACAGGTGAGAATAACTGAGAATAACTTCTTATCATAATGGTTACACTATCCATATTATTTTGGAATATGAATGACCTCACAAGTACAGACAAAAAAGCAAGAGCACTGAATTATATTAAGAAATGCAGAGTGCAAATAGCAATGCCACAGAAGACGCATTTGGAATGAAGAAAAAAGCATGTGAATTTGATGAAGAAAGGATTTCAGGATGGATATTCAGCAGAATATCATAGACAAAAGAAAAGGGGAGTACTTATATTAACTGCTAGATGACCTCCAATAATGATATAATAGGAAAAAAAGATAATGATGGTAGATATGCAGTAGTAAGAACTCAGAGAAAACTTGCATATTACAGAGATACAATAACTGGGCTACACTAGACAGAAATTATATTGCACAAGAACATGTGCATTTAACTGAAAGCTTCAACACACATTGAATAACTTTCAGATCACGCTCCAATTACAACTAATATAAAAATGCTGAGTAATGAACTGAAAATGAGATACTGGCGCTTTCCCACCTACCTCTTAAAAACAGAGGAATTTAAGGAATGGGTAAGGAAAACTATTCCACAGTTATTTGGGAAGAGAGAAATTTCTTCAGAAGTTATAGCTAGTGAGTGGGATAATGAAAAAAGGAGATATAGTTATGAAGTAACAAGAATTAGTTAGGGGGCTGCCAAAAGTATTGCAGAATAAAGGGAATCTTACAGAACAAAAATATACGTAACTGCAGAGTGCCAAAGAGAAAATAACGGAGTATCTGGATAATCTGCATGAGTTTAGAAAGATTGCTGTTAAGCAACTGTTTCTTGTTAACTCCAGAGTACAAAAACTTTTAACATGACGGCTTAGGCAAAAGAAAGTAGAAAGGGCCGTTTCCAAACTTAGGGAGCCTATAACATGAAAAATACAGAAAAGTTATGTACTTACCATAATGACAGATCCAGGTTGTCTGATTTATATCTGGGTCAAAGTATGGGGTTGTAAGATTTGACAGGATCCAACCTTGACACCAAATTTGAAGCTTTCAGTGTTCCAGGGCTCTAACTCCTTTCCCTACCCATAATTCCCTCAACTCTATCATTGTAACTCAGACCAAGTTTGACCTCTATAGTACTTATAGGCCCTATTTATGACCAATATTAAGACTAAAGCAAAAAACATCACAGATATGTGAACAGGGAAACAGCCAGACAGGACTGCTCACAGACAGGGTGTGGAATAGCAATCACCGGGTTATCTCAAATCCATGTGTGTCAATTTGGAAAGGGGGCAGAAGGGAAGAAGGTTGGACCAGATGAAAATCACACAACATGGATCTCTTGTTATGGTACGTAACTTACTTTTGTATCCAGTATTATTTTCATTTGATTCAACAAATAGGGCAGATTCCCAAGCTTTCTTTCTGGGTGGTATCAAGGAAGGACATTCCTGAGTATGATGGGACCAAAGAAGAGTGAGATTTGTACTGTACATTCAGTTTATGAGGAGTCACAAAGGTATGGACTATGGACCAAGTTGCTGCTGCACAAATGAAATAAATGGGAAGTCTCACTGAAAAGGCCATTGAACTAGCTATTGGCCTTGTTAAATAAGCCTTTGATTTGCCTTCTTGTTATAGACAAAAGAAATGCAGTCAGACAACCACAGTGAGCGTGTAACCTTTGCAACAACTCTACCAAGTTTTGGTTTTGAAAATACAATAAATAGTTGATTAGATTTTCTGAACTGTTTTATCCATTGAAGGTAGCAAATGAGCTGACAATGAACTTCCAACATGCATAAGATTATTTCCCTTTCTCTTAGACACTGTGGAAAAATGTTAGTAGATGTATAGATTGGCTCAAGTTTGTTTCAGATGTCACGTTTGGAACTTAGAGTACATTAGTTCTAAGAGAAACACTGTCCTTATGGAAAATCAAGTAGGGTTGTTTACATGTCAGTGCTTGCAATTCAGAAATCCATCTGGTTGAGAGGATGGCCACTAGAAAAAAAAATTGTTTTACAAATTAGACATTTATGGTCTACTGTGGCTGCAAGTTCAAAGGGGGCTGTGTCAGAGCTTGCAGTATGATGGTAATATTCCATTGTGGGACCGGATCTCTAATGACAGAACATAAAAAAATGTTCCTGTTAAAAAAACTCTTGAGATCTTCAAGGCAGCTATGGAAGTCTCACAGTGGCCAATATGAAAATTCAAAATTGCTGCTATTTGAACCTTGGTGGTATAAACAGTGTACAGCTGGAGTTTTTTTTTTAGACGGTCAGCATAGGGCATCTGCTTTAGGCCTGCAATTCTTTTAGTGAGGTATTTCTGTGGCCTTTCTAGCTGTTGCAGATGTCTTGTGAGGTACATATCAAACAGGACATTGTACGCTATAATGGGTCTAATGAGGGATGAGTAGAGTGGGACAATGACCTCCTTTTTTCTGGATGAAAAGCCCTTAGTGATGAGGTGTGCCACATAGAAGGATTTCCTGACTGTTGTGGCGATGTGGTTATCAAAGGTGAGACCACTGTCCACTGTGTCCGTAAGTCTCTCATCACACTTTCGGTGTTTAGTATACTGCCACCTATGTGGCAGTTCATGGGTACATGGTTTTTCCTAAAGGGGATAACTATACATTTCTTGGCATTAAGCTTGAGCCCATGGCTCTGGCACCAAGCATCTGTTTCAGTAAGGCCCTTTTGCAGAATATCCGCATCATTTGGGGATTCAATAATGGCTCCCAGTTTGCAGTCATCTGCAAACTTTCTTAGCCAGAGTCCCTTAGTGTTGGCCTGTACTTCAGAGAAGTAGATGCCAAACAAGAGCAGTCTCAGGACTGAACCCTGAGGTACTCCACTTGCCACTTGCCTGGAGCTGGATTTGGAGTTGGGTACTTTTACAGTCTGGGTTCTGTCAGTAAGCCAGTTGGCAACCCATCAAGTAACATAGGGATTTATGCCCAGCTTAGTAAAAGTAGTAGTTCAGTCAAGAATTCAAAGATGGATGGAATGGGTGCCAAAAAAGGGTCCAAAACCCTTGGATACAGACCAAATAAAAAATCTTTTTCCACTTGCTGTGAAAGATCTTTTCTGAAGCATGCTTCTGGGAAGCCGGTATAATCTCAATAAACATATCAGGAAGACTGCTTCTCTCGCTACAGTCAAAACTGGAAAAAACAAAGTTAGTCTCATGGTGGTCTATTCCAGAGGCGGCAATCTGGATGGGTGAGGCAGAAGATCTGAATACTGATCCAACATCCAAGGGGGATTGTACTGGTAGAGGCCACAGGAGGGGGAAAGTACAGTTTTGTACCTACCATAAATGTAGATGTTCAAGTATTCACACTGCTGCAGTCATCACACTTGGGTTATCCTGCCGTCAGGCGGTCCCGCAGTCAGCCAGAGTTCCAAAGTCTTGGTCCGGCGTCGGTTGCTGTCACTTCTTCCCTGACGTCAGTATGCCAGGGGTATACAAGAGGCATCTGACGCCATTTTCTTCAGTTTTTCTTGCCCACGATGTCAGGTGCCCCCAAGTAGGTAGGCAATACATATTGCTAATAAAACATGTAAAAGGATTAAAAGGAATACCTTCAGTTACAAGCAAATACACCACAAAGGTTGTACAGGATAGAAAAGGTATAGAAAAGTTCAGCTAGGTCAGAGGGGATGGAGGGAGGGTAACCTGTACTGCAGCAGTGTAAACACTCGAACATCTACATTTATGGTAGATACAAAACTGTACTATGTTCATCATGTTACACTGCTGCAGTCATCACACTTGGGTTGAATCCCAAAGCTAAGGATGGGTGGTGGAACTAAACAGGGTTTGGAGAGGCTACTAGGCCCTGCAGAACTGCAGTGGCAAAGCCAGCTCTGGTTTTAGAGTATAGAGGTAAGTCATAGTGCTTGGTGAAGGTGTGCACTGAACTCCAAGTTGCAGCCTTCAAAATATCCTTGGTTGGTACCCCTCTGAGGAAGGCTGTTGATGTTGCTGTAGCCCTGGTGGAATGGGGCCTGATGTTACCAGGCACAGGTTTCCCATGATGTGTGTAGCAGAAACGGATACAATGTCCTATCCATTTTGAAATGGTCTGTTTTGAGATAGCCTTTCCTTGCGATCCTGCAGCATAGGATACAAAGAGCTGGTCAGATTTTCTGAAAGCCTTAGTTTTATCCAAGTAGTAATGTAATTGCCTGTGAATGTCCAAAGAGTGTAGGAGCCTTTCCCCTTTGTTCTGGGGGTTTGGATAAAAGGTGGGCAAATGAATGGTTTGGTTTAGGGCCACACTGGCTACCACCTTTGACATAAAGGAAGGGTTAGTTCGTAAAGAGACTCTGTCTTGATGAAAAATGATGAAAGGCTACACTGCCATTAGGGCCTGTAGTTCTGAGACTCTTCGTGCTGAAGTTATTGCTAGCAGCAGGGCAGTTTTCCATGATAGGAACTGTAGATCAGCTGTGAAAGCTGGTTCAAAGGGCGGTAGTGTAAGCTTTTCCAAAACAAAGTTGAGATCCCAAGTTGGCGTTGGTGCTCTCCGGGGCGGTCTTATGTTCTTAGCCCCTCTGAGGAGCTGTCTTAGTAATGGATGTGAAAATATAGGAGGATCCGTGTTGTATTGAGCTGAAATAGCTGAGGCGTGGATCTTAATAGATGAGAAGGAAAGTCCTTTGTGCAACATCTCAGTTAAATATTGAAGAATCTGAGGAATATTTGGGACAAGGGGATTTTGGCCTTTAGCCTGGTTCCAAGCGCAGAATCTTTTCCATTTGTCTGAATAGACTTTCCTGGTGCTGGGCCTCCTGGCCTCCAGAATGACGTCCATCACAGCTTTAGAGAGAAGTGTTGACTGGTTGTTTAGGCAATTTGCCATGCAGCCATATTTAAAGTCTTGAGCTGGCTGTGTAGAATCTGATTGTTTTGTTGAGTGAGAAGGTGAGGAATTGGAGGTAAAATACATGGTGGACCTTGAGCCATGTTCCTTAGTATTGGATACCAGTGTTGGCGTGGCCAGTCTGGAGCAATGAGTATCATTTGTGGCCTCTCTAATCTGGCTTTCAGCAGCACCTTTGCCAGAAGAGGCAGTGGAAGAAAGGCATACACTGTCAATGTTTTCCAACTGAATGAGAGGGCGTCCACTTTCCAAGCTAGTGTGTGGTATGTCCTTATGCAGAATTTCCGTAGTTGGTAGTTTTGGGGGGAAGCAAACAGATCTATGTCTGGGCTCCCCCATTTTTGAGTTATCAGTGCGAATACTTATGGATCTAGTTTCCACTCGTGAAGATCTATGATGTTTCTGCTTAGATCGTCTGCCAATGTGTTTTTCTTTCCTGGCAGGAATTGTGCTGGTAGTTGAACTTGGTAGTCAGTGCTGTGTTCCACAAGGTCATTGCTTGTCTGCATAGGGGGTAGGAGTGTGTGTCCCCTTGCTTGTTTATGTACCACATCACTGTGGTGTTGTCCTTCTTTATTAGGAGTTGTCCTGGATGTAGGAGGTCCTTGAAAGCTGTTAGGGCATTTTGTACAGCTAGCATCTCTTTTTGATTGATATGTAGATGCCTTTGGTCTGCAGACCATTTGCCCTGAATACACTGTCCTGCCATGTGCGCTCCCCCAGGCATAATCCAATGCATCTGTTGTTATAGTTTGTCTGGCTGTGGGTAAGGTAAAAGGCTGACCCTTGTTGAGGTGACATTCCTGAGCCCACCATAGAAACTCCTGTTGAAGGCAGGGAATGAGTGGAATTATTGTTTCCAAGCTGCGGCTGTGTTGAGTCCATACGCTTTTCAGATACCATTGTAATTTCCTCATATGCAGTTTTGCAAATGGTATTAGTAGTATGCAAGATGCCATGAATCCCAAGGCCTGCAGAATTTTTCTTGCAGGGAGTTGGGTCTTTGTTGCCATCATTTTGAAGTATTGAGTCAGTTGTCCTTGCTTGTCTGGCGTGAGATAAGCCATCTGGGCCGTTGTATTTAAGCTGGCAACCAGGAATATTATGTCTTGTGAGGGCACTAGTTTTGACTTCTTTTCGTTTACTGTGTACCCTAGGCAACTTAGTAGGTTTTTGACAAACGCTAGATGCTTTAATAGAATGTCCTTGCTTTCTGCTTGAATAAGGCAGTCGTCCAGGTATGGATATATTTGAATCCCTCTTTGTCTGCAGTATGCAATTACTGGTGCCAGGCATTTTGTGAAGACCCTGGGCGCAGTAGATAAGCCAAATGGCAGTGCAGAGAATTGGTAATGGGTTGAACCTGCTATAAATCGGAGGTATCTTCTGCAATTTTGTCTGATAGGGACATGCAGGTATGCCTCCTTGAGGTCCAACGTTACTAGCCAAGCCTTCTTGCCCAGCATGGGAAGAAGTTGCTGTAGTGTTAGCATCTTGAATTTGGGTAGTTTTAGGTATGTGTTTAGAGTTGAGAGGTCCAGAATGGGTCTCTCCAGGCTTTGTCCTTTCGGGGAACTAGAAAGAATCTCGAGTAAAATCCTTGTCCTTGCTTCTGTGTAGGAACCTGTTGAATGGCTCTCATGTCCATGAGAGCTGAAATTTGCTTTTGAGCCTCTGCCCATTGATTTGGTGGCAGGTTTGGCATTCCTTTTATCCTTGGCAAAGTGTGAAAGTGGAATCTGTATCCTTGAGATGCAACATTTAGGACCCATTTGTCTTTTGTGATGATGTGCCAGTTGTCTGAAAAAAGTGCTAGTTTCCCCCCCAAGGGAGCTGCCAAGAGGGTTTTGCTTGGTAGTCTGAGGGGTAAGTCATTGTGTTTGTCTTCTGGTAGTTTGAGACCTATCTTCTCCTCCATTTTGGGTTGTGGCACCCCACTGTCGAAGCTGGTAAGAGCCTTGTGACTGGCCTCTTCCCCTTGGGCATCTGTATCTGCCCCTCTGTGATCTGACAGAAGCTGGAAAGGACCAGTTTTTGGTTGGCCAATTTCTGCTGAAACGAGGGTGTTGAACCTGTAAAAAATCCTTGACCGTCTGCATAGATTTTGCTTTATCCTCCATTTTCTTTAAAACCTCTTCTGCTTTTACACCAAATAAAACATCCTGCTGTAAAGGTGCATCCAATAACTTTACTTTAACATGATCAGGTAAAGTTTGTTCTTTTAACCAAGCATGCCTAACGTATGACAGACCCTGTCACTGCTGCTCTACAAGAAGCTCCCAATGAATCAAATCCACATTGCAAAGTACGTTTTCCCACTTGTTCAGCTGCATGCAACAAATCTTGCATTTCCTTGTAATCAGGCTGTTCTGTATATGTGAGCATTTTTTTGTTTTAATTGAGACATCAAATATTGTTGATATTTCAGCATGTGAAACTGACAATTTAAGGCCCTCATAGCTAGAGTAGCGGAGGTACATACTTTCTTTCCCTATCTGTCTAGTGCTCTAGAATCCCTTTCAGAGGGCACAGGATTTTTAGCAATAGAGGCCTTAACCCCTTTGGGACCCTGGGAAATGGTTTCTGGGTCAGCAACAGGGCTTTTACATAGGAATTTGTGAGAGTCAGGGACTCTGTAGTATCTTCTGTCTGGTTTGGCTGGTGCAGGAGGTAGGGAATCTGGGTTAAGGCTAGATTCTGAATAAACATCATCCACAATGTCTAGCATGGGTGGTACAGCAAGTGGTCTGTGCTGGGGTAGTAAAAGGAACTCTCGGAGCCTTTTCTTAGAATCAGAGTAATCCTGGCCTTCCCAGTGGAAATGTTCCCTCATGCTATGTAAGGTTTCCCCAAAAGAGTAGTCTTCTGAGGGAGATGCAGAAGGGATAGACTCTTCAGCATCAGAGTCTTCATAAGGGGGAAAGGAATATTCCTGTTCCTCAGAAGAGTCTGAGGAAATTGAAACCTGGTCAGAGGAAGGGTAGTTCTCCTGTCTTGGCCTTTTATCAGGAGGGGGATGGGAACCCCTGATTAGGGTAATTAAGTCTTCAGCCATCTTAAGCATCTGTTTCTTAGGCATGGAGCCTTGTACTGGAGACTGCTGTACAGTCTTCTTTGTTTTTAAAGGAGTTTTCAGCTTTGCATAGGATTTAATAGTGAGTGTAGTCGGTCTGAAGACACCTTCTGCAACTGAAGGCATTTCAATTACACCGGAATCTCCTTCAGGCATTGAGTCGGAAGGGCCTAAAGGTAAAGGTTGTGGAGGCCTAGCAATCTCCGCTTGTGAATCAGATGTCTCCTGGGGTTCTAAATCAGCGGTCGTCAGGGGCTGCGTAGGCGCCTCACTGAAAACCAGAGAACCGGCAACTGGCCTAGCAGAGGCCTCGGAGTCTGGTTTGGGTCTCGGCTGCCTGTCCTTATCTTTGCATTTTTTATGCATTCATGTCATCGGTTGCTCCGACAGCATGGTATAATTAAATTTCCTACCAAAATAATGTCGGGCGAAATCAAACCGACGTTTAATAGTTTGTTTATTAAACCTAGCACAAAACCGACAACCTGTGACATCGTGGTCTGGGCCTAGGTAAGGAATACAGTAAGAATGAAAGTCCTTATGAGGTATTTGCTTCCCACAAAAAATGCAATTGTTAACTTTTTCTGACATCGGACTGAGGCAAGAAAAGGTTCCCCAATGGGGTACTTAGCTTTACTGAAGACTTCGGTCTGAAATTCGATTTGAAAATCTCAGGAGTCGGCCGACCGGCACTTGCAAACTGCTTCTGCTTCGGGCACCGCGCGGCAAGAAAGACTGAAGAAAATGGTGTTGGATGCCTCTTATATACCCCTGGCGCACTGACATCAGGGAAGAAGCGACAGCAACAGACGCCGGACCAAGACTTTGGAATTCTGGCCGACTGCGGGACCGCCTGACGGCAGGATAACCCCAAGTGTGATGACTGCAGCAGTGTAACACGATGAACATCCATGTTTGTTGGGGCCAAGGGAGCAATGAGGATCACTTTGGCCTTGCACTGTCTGACTTTCTAAATTAATCTGTTCATTTGCAATAATGGAGAAAAAGCACAAAGGAGACCTGGGGGCCAACTGTGGACCACAGCATCCCTCTGTGATTGACCATGAGAAGGATGGGAGCAAGGCAAAGTAACTGTTGCACTTGTTGGGGTAGAAGGCAAAGAAGTTGCAAGCAAGACTGACCCCAGTAAAGAAAAACTGAAGTAGCCACTGTTCAATTGAGGGACCACGTGCGAGGCATTAGGACAGTCCTGCTCAATTTGTCCACCAGAACATTAGAGGTTTCCAGGATGTGTACTGCTATCAGAAAAGAGTAAGACCTTCCCGACTGCCAGACTCTCGCGCATCTTGAAACACAGGGTAAGAACAAGTTGCCATTGGTTTGTTTATGAACCATACGACTGCCATGTTGTCTGCCTGTATGGAAATCATACCACTGGGGAGGACATCCTGGAAAGCAGGGAATGCTTACAGGACAGCCCTCATCTCCAAGACACTGATGTGAAGGTTGACTTCTAAGGTTAACCATGTTTCTTGTATCATCCTGTTATGGGACAAGATCAGCTTATTAAAATGTATATTAATTTCAGTTTTATCAATTATGCTATAATATGATTGTTAAAAAGCAAATATAATTTGCATGCAGGGCTGTAGAAAAATACAGCTTCATAAGCTAGAGTTATTGCTGTGTCTGAACTGCATTATTTAAATATGTAACAAGGAAAAAGTAAGTGTTGTATGAAGTTGAGGCATGTTAGCTATTGTAAAAGGAAAATTGCTAGGCTGACTCCTCCAGGCTAGGAGTGCAATGTTGCTAGGGAAGGTCTGAAACATCCAAGGTCAGAAAACAAGACCCCTTGAAAGCAGGTAGGTCATGTATAGGAAGGTGTTCACATGATGTCTGAGGTGAAAATCACGAGGGATGCGGACATTTCCAAAGTCTTCTATTTGATAGAGTCATTGTAACATAAGAAAACTGCATGACAATGTTGATAAGAAAAAATTTACAAAAATAAAATTTTTCTATGTAAAGTGAGACTTATTTATCAACTGCCATGAAGATCGTCTCCCAGCGCTGTAAGAATAAAATTTCTGTTTGCACATCCTGAAATGTTGTTCCTGACTGAAGGCATATAAGGTAAATTCTTCTTATTATTTATTTATGATTTTAACAATCCTTTCTTCAAAATAACCCATCCTACCCTACAAGGGAGGTGTCCATGTTTAGTAATGCTATTGTCAGGCCTGTGTGAGAAAGGTAGTCCTTCAGTTACTGAAGGACAGGTGATGCACCAAGTAATATGTTGCACACAAATATTTGAGAGAGGAATCTTCATTAGCCTAGTCCTTGCATACAAACCACTTCTAAACAGAAGCAAGCCATCTAAGAAACTAGTAAAGGTTTGGCCAGAGAGTGCAGTCCCAGCACTAGAGGACTGTTCCGAAAGCACAAACTGGGATGTCAAGAAAAACACGAGTGATATCAGGCAAGGTGCTTCTCAAGAAATAGAGCCAAAATGCTATGGTAGACAAAAGAAGCACTCCACGGCTGGCACAGCACAAATAATTTATTCAGTCTGAAGAAACGTTTTAACTGAACGTGAAAGCGCTAACCATTTGTCTATTCAATAAATTATTTGTGCTGTGCCAGCCGTGGAGTGCTTCTTTTGTCTACCATAGCACAAACTGGGATGTGTTCAAAGAGGCGGCTACAGTAAACCACCAAATAGACCTTAAGGAGTACACGATGTTGGTGATGGCCTACATCATAAAATGTGTGGATGATGTCATATCACTAAAAGCATCACCACATGGGCAAACCAGAAACCATTGCTAATAATCCAAAAGCGTATCCAAAAGGTACCAAAAATCAACTAGTAAACACAAAAGGTACCCAGGTCCAGTGAAAACAAAGCGACAGAAAGTAGTCAGGTAAAATGCTTTAATCCAAAAGTAAATACTGTAAGCATGAACAAATCAACAAAAAACCATTAACGCCTCCAATATTATGTTTTCGTTTAAAAAGACTTCATCAGATGTGGGCAGCCTCGCAAAGAGGCCTTAGCAGCCTGCTGGCATGGGCATCCAAGTTCACAACCCTCTCATCTGCAGAGTCTGTCCTCATGTCTGGAACATGCCCCTCCTGTTTGTTGGCCTGTCTCCACAGTGTATGTTGTAAGAGGTATATCCAACTACCCTCTGTGATGCTGTTTGTCTCCAACAAACAGGAGGGGCATGTTCCAGACATGAGGACAGAATCTGCAGATGAGAGGGCTGCAAACTTGGATGCCCATGCCAGCAGGCTGCTAAGGCCTTATTGCGAGGCTGCCCACATCTGATGAAGTCTTTTCAAATGAAAACGTAATATTGGAGGCGTTAATGTTTTTTTGTTGATTTGTTCGTGATTACAGTATTTACTTTTGGATTAAAGCATTTTACCTGACTACTTTCTGTCGCTTTATTGTTTCACCGGACTTGTGTAAATCAGAAACCATGGTTGACAAGCAGAGTATATGAGCGCCTGAAAGCAAGGAATGCCACAAACAAAGCAAATAAAGACACACTCAGAGTGGCCAGAGCTAATCTCAACACAGGTATAAAGGAGGCAAAATGTGAGTACAGGCAGAAAATACAGGGTCACTTCAATGACACCAGACAGCTGTGGCAGGGGATAGAAGCTATAACAGACTACAGGCCTGTTTCTTCACAATGTGATGACAACATTGAATTCCTGAATGAACTTAACTACTTCAGTAGGTTCAATGAGGGGAACACCACCATGGTAATTAAACTCTCAAAACAAAATGAGTAGGTCACTCTGCTTTAACCCAGTAGAAAGTACAGTTTTGTACCTACCATAAATGTAGATGTTCGAGTGCTAATACAGCTGCAGTCATAACAGATGGGTTCTCCTGCCGTCAGGCGGGTCCTCGGTCGGCCGAATTCCAAAGTCTAGGTCCGGCGTCGGTTGTCGTCGCTTCTTCCCTGACGTCAGTGCGACAGGGGTATAAAGGAACCAGCCGACGCCATTTTCTTCAGTTTTTCATGCCCCAGATGTCAGGTGCCCCCAGAAGGAAGGCAATACATAAATTTGTGTAATAAAGCAATGCAATATAATCAAAATACAGTAGTTGCAAGCAAATACACCATAAATGAATACCCCAATCAGGTTGTATGAGGAGGTGTTAGCCAATAGGCCTGTCCCAAGAGGGGAAGGAGGGAGGGAAACCTGGACTGCAGCTGTATTAGCACTCGAACATCTACATTTATGGTAGGTACAAAACTGTACTATGTTCATCGTGCATACAGCTGCAGTCATAACAGATGGGTAGAATCCCAAAGCTAAGAAAGGGATGGTAGGCACTAGGTGGAACTAGGAGGAGCCAGGATGCCCTGCAAGACTGCAGTGGCAAAGCCTGCTCTAGTTTTGGAGTATAATGGTAGGTGGTAGTGCTTGGAGAAGGTATGCACAGAACTCCAAGTGGCTGCTTCCAAAATATCTTTGGTAGGAACTCCTCTGAGGAAAGCTGCAGAGGTAGCTGTGGCCCTTGTGGAGTGAGATCTGATGCCTGTAGGTACAGTTTTGCCATGAAAAGAATAGCAAAAGCGTATGCAGTGGGCTATCCATTTTGAGATTGTCTGTTTGGAAATTGGCTTTCCTTGAGCTCCTGTAGCATAGGACACGAAGAGCTGTTCTGATTTTCTGAAAGGCTTTGTTCTGTCCAAATAATAACGCAGTTGTCTGTGGATGTCCAAGGAATGTAGTAATCTCTCCCCTTTGTTTTGAGGATTAGCATAAAAGGTAGGTAAGTGTATGGCCTGATTCAAAGCTACCCTGGATACCACTTTAGGCATAAAGGACGGGTTGGTTCGTAAGGAAACTCTGTCCTGATGGAAGATGATAAAAGGCTGCACAGCCATGAGAGCTTGTAGTTCTGAAACTCTATGAGCTGAGGTGATAGCCAGAAGGAAAGCTGTTTTCCAGGACAAATATTGCAAATCTGATGAGGCAGCTGGCTCAAAGGGAGGCAAGGTCAGTTTTTCCAGAATGAAATTGAGATCCCAAGCAGGTATTGGTTGTTTCCTTGGGGGTCTTAGATTCTTAGCCCCTCTGAGGAACTGTTTTAAGAGAGGGTGAGAGAATAAGGGTGGATCAGTGTTGTATTCTGCAGAAATGGCTGAGGCATGGATTTTGATGGAGGAGAATGAGTCCACTGCTTAGCAGCTCAGCTAGATACTGTAGTATTTGAGGTAAATTCAGTTTTCCAGGATCCTGGCCCTTTTTCTCATTCCAGACACAAAACCGTTTCCATTTTGCCTCCAAAATGACATCCTGCACCTCCTTGGAGAGTAGGGTCTGTTGTGATGCTAAGGAATCTTCCATGCGGCTAGATTGAGTGTTTTTAGCTGGCTGTGAAGAGTTTTGAAGCTATGCTGAGTCAGGAGAAGAGGCATTAGAGGCAGGGTCCATGGTGGGGAGTGCGTCAGGCTCCTCAGGAGTGGGTACCAGTGTTGTCCTGGCCAGTCTGGAGCAATGAGAATCATCTTTGGTCTGTCTGCTCTGGTTTTCAATAGAACTTTGGGCAGCAGAGGAAGAGGTGGGAAGGCATAAACTGTCATTGATGTCCAACTGAATGAGAGAGCGTCCACTCTCCAGGCCTTTGGATGGAAAATCCTTGAGCAGAATTTTGTCAATTGGTGATTTTTGTGGGAGGCAAAGAGATCTATGTCTGGCCTTCCCCATGCTTGAATTATCTCTGTAAAAACTTTTGGATGCAACTTCCATTCGTGTGGATCTGTCATATTTCTGCTTAGGTTGTCTGCCAGCATGTTTTCCTTGCCTGGCAAGTACTGTGCTTGTAGTTCGATTTGTAAGTCCATGGCCATGTTCCAAAGTGACATGGCCAGTCTGCATAGGGGGTATGAATGTGTTCCTGTTTGTTTATGTACCACATAACTGTGGTGTTGTCCGTTCTTATCAATAGTTGACCTGGTTGCAGAAGGTCTTTGAAAGCTATAATAGCATTTATTACTGCTAGCATTTCCTTTTGATTGATGTGAAGGTGCTTTTCTTTTTGGGACCATTTGCCCTGAATGCACCGATCTGTCATGTGCGCCCTCCAGGCGTAGTCCGAGGCATCTGTTGTGATGACTTGATTTGCTTGAGGCTTGCTGAATGGAAGACCTGTGTTTGTTTGGCATGCTTAAGCCCACCACAGAAATTCCTTTTGTAGACATGGAATTAGTGGTATTATTGTTTCCACACTGTGGCTGTGTTGAGACCATAGGTTTTTCAGGTACCATTGAAGTTTCCACATATGCAGCTTTGCACATGGGATTAGTAAGATGCAAGATGCCATGAATCCCAGAGCCTGCAGGATTTTCCTTGCAGTCAGCCTGGTGCAATTTGCTAGTGCTCTGAAGTATTGAGTTAGTTGCCCCTGCTTCTCTGGCATGAGGTAGGCCATCTGGGTGTTTGTGTCCAAGTTGGCACCCAGGAAAATTATCTTCCGAGAGGGTATTAGCCTTGATTTCTTTTTGTTGACTGTGTATCCCAGAGAGTTCAACAACATTATTACATAAGCCAGATGTTTCAGAAGTACGTGCTTGCTGTCCACTTGGATCAGGCAGTCGTCCAAATAGGGGTATATTTGCATCCCTTGAAGTCTGCAGTAGGCAATTACTGATGCCAGGCATTTCGTGAATACTCTGGGCACAGTAGATAAGCCAAAGGGCAATGCAGAGAATTGATAATGGGTTGAACCTGCAAGAAATCTGAGGTATCTTCTGCAATTTTGTCTGATTGGGACATGCAGGTATGCCTCCTTGAGGTCCAATGTTACCAGCCAAGACTCCTTGCCCAGCATGGGAAGAAGCTGCTGTAGAGTGAGCATCTTGAATTTTGGTGCGAGTAGAAATGTGTTTAGGATGGATAGGTCCAAAATAGGTCTCCAATCTTTTCCCTTCCTTGGTACCAGGAATAGTCTGGAATAAAACCTTGACCTTGTTCGTGCGTAGGTACCTCTTGAATAGCTTTCATGTCTATGAGATCTGTAATTTGCCTTTGTGCCTCTGCCCTTTGATTGTGTGGCAGGTTTGGCATGCCTCTCATTTTTGGAAGGGTGTGAAAATGGAATCTGTAGCCTCTGTTTATAATGTCCAGGATCCATTTGTCTTTTGCAACAATATGCCAATTTTTTGAAAATAATGCCAGTTTTCCTCCTAAGGGGGCTGCCATTTGAGTCTTGCTTGGCATGCAAAGCAGAAAGTCATTGGGCTTGCTTTCTGAAGGATTCCGAGTTATCCTCACCACCTCTTTGTGTAGGAGCTTGCCATTGTCTGCCTCTAAACGATCCTTGGGATTGTCCTCTGCCCCTCGGGCGCCTGTATCTACCTCTTTAGGGTCTGTCCGTGGCTGGAAAGGACCAATTTTTGGAAGGCCAATTTCTACTGAAACGTGGGGGTTGTACCTGTAGAAAATCTTTCACAGTTTGCATTGATTTAGCCTTTTCCTCCATTTTCCTTAATACCTCCTCAGCATTAGCACCAAATAATACATCCTTTTGTAGAGGGGCATCTAGTAATTTAGATTTGACATGATCAGGCAAGGCTTGTTCCTTGAGCCAGGCATGTCTACGTATGACTGATCCTGTAACAGCAGCTCTACATGAGGCCTCTAGAGCATCAAAACCACACTGTAAGGTATGCTTACCCACTTGTTCTGCACTATGCATCAAATCCTGCAACTCCTTCAAGTCTGGTTGTTCAGGTTGTGACATTTTACTTTTCAATTGTGATAACAAAAACTGTTGGTATTTTAACATATGGAACTGACAGTTTAAGGCCCTCATGGTTAAGGTAGCCGAGGTATATACCTTTTTTCCCCACCTTTCTAAGGATCTGGAATCTCTCTCGGAAGGTAATGGATTTTTAGCAGTGGAGGCCTTAATTCCCTTGGGGCCCTGTGAGATGGTTTCTGGGTCAGCAGCATGGCTTTTGTATAGAAATTGGTGTGAGTCAGGAACCCTGTAGTACCTGTCAGGCTTGACTGGGGCTAGAGGCAGAGAATCCGGGTTAAGGCAGGCCTCCGAGTAAACGTCATCTAGGATGTCCAAGACAGGAGGTATAGCCAGAGGCCTGTGCTGAGGTAGCAAGAGAAATTCCCTAAGCCTTTTCTTGGAATCTGAATAATCTTAGCCTTCCCAGTGGAAGTGTTCCCTTAAGGTATGCAAAGTTTCCCCAAATGAGTAATCCTCTGGGGGGGGGATACAGAAGGAATGGACTCCTCTGCATCAGAGTCTTCAAAAGGGGAGTAAGAATGTTCCTGATCATCAGAGTGCTCTGAAATAATGGAGCCCTGATCAGAGGAGGGGGATTCTTCCTCCACTCTGGGCCTTTTATCCGGTGGGGGTTGAGAACCCCTGATAAGAGTAATTAAATCCTCAGGCATTTTAAGCATCTGTTTTTTAGGCATGGGGCCTGGAGATGGGCCCTGTGTAGCTTGTCTCTTAGAATGCATGGCTGCTTTAGACTTAGTGAAAGCCTTGATGGAAAAAGAAGAGGAAGGTCTGAAGACACCTTGAGTGGAGGTAGACCTGTCCACATTTTGAGGTTCAACGCTAAGAGTGGCTTCGGTATCTGTAGTTGGGGTGTGGGCCGAGGAGCCTGCGACCTCGGACAAAGGAGACACCGCCAATGAAGTGTCGTCGGTAGTCAGGGGCTGCGTAGGCACCTTGCTGAGAACCGGACCACGTGTAGTCGGCTTTGGCGTGGTGTCGGTAGAGGCCACGGACCTCGTGTGTCGGTCCTTATCTTTGCGTTTTTTAGTCAAAACTGGAGTCGGAGTATCCGACGACATAATATAGTTAAATGTTTTTCCAAAATAATGCTGGGCGAACTCCGCCCGACGCTTAATGGTGAGTTTGTTGAATGTAGCACAAAAGCGACAGACCGAGACGTCGTGGTCTGGGCCTAAACAAGGTATACAGAGGGAATGGAAATCCTTATGCGGTATTTGCTTCCCACATGAAATACAATTATTAACTTTGTCTGACATCGGTCTGAGGCAAGAAAAGTTTCAACGGGTACTTAGCTTTCAAGAAGACTTCGGTTTCAAAATTTTCGTAATTTCAGGAGCTGGCCGACCGGCACTTGCGAACTGCTTCTGCTTCGGGCACCGCGCGGCAAGAAAGACTGAAGAAAATGGCGGCTGGTTCCTTTATACCCCTGTCGCACTGACATCAGGGAAGAAGTGACGACAACAGACGCCGGACCTAGACTTTGGAATTCGTCTGACCGAGGACCCGCCTGACGGCAGGAGAACCCATCTGTTATGACTGCAGCTCTATGCACGATGTACATGTCCAAAATATCCTAAGCACAGTAAATCCCAGAAAAGCAGCTGGCCCTGACAACATTCGAGAGAGAGTGCTCAGAGACTGCTCTGCTCAACTCTCAACAGTACATGTGGACAATTTCAACATACCTCTGAGCCAGGCCCAAGTACCAAGGTGCTTCAAGAATACTATTATAATATCCCTGACAAAGAAGTAGCCGCCAGCCAGCCTAAATGACTACAGTCTAGTTGCTCTAACCTCGACATTGATGAAATGCTTCAAGCGGCTGATCAAGGACCACCTATCTGCAAACCGACCAGCATAACTGGACCTGCTTCAACTTGCCTACAGGGGCAACAGCTCTACAACAGATGCCATCTCGTTTGCTCTTCATGAATCGTTGGCACATCTTGACAACAAAAACTGATATGTAAGGATGCTACTCATCAGTTTTAGCTCTGCCTTTAATATGGTCATCCCTCAACACCTGACTGAGAAGCTCGTCCAGCTGGGCGTCAACATCAGCTTATGCAACTGGATCCTGGACTTTCTCACTGATAGACCCCAAAAAGTATGTGTGGGCAACAACACCTGAGGTAACTTAACACTAAGCACTGCAGTCCCTCAGGAATGTGTCCTGAGCCCTCTGCTGTTAACTTTACTAACTCATGACTGCATCGCCACACACAATTTGAACAAGATCAAGTTCACAGATGACACCACTGTAGTTGGTCTCATCAGGAGTGGAGATGAGACTGCCTACAGAGATGAGGTGAACCACCTCATTAACTGGAACGATATTAATAACTTGGCCCGAAACGTAAATAAAACCAAGGAGTTAGTAATGGACTTCAGAAAGAATCAGGACTTGCATCAACTACTCATAATTAAAGGGGAAACAGAGGAGAGTGAATAGCACCAACTTTCTGGGTCTGTGTATTTCTGAGGACTTTGCATAGTCAACAAATACTAACCACACTGTGAAGAAAGTACATAAATGCCTGCACTTCTTGTGAAAGTTGAGGAAAGCAAGTCTCCTTTCCTTTATCCTTAATACCTTCTACAAGGGTACCACTGAAAGCACATTGACTAGTAATATCACAGTCTGGTTCAGGAAAGTACAGTTGTGTACACTTACCATAAATGTAGATGTTCAAGTGTATTCACTGTTGCAGTCATCACCTCTGGGTTATCCCTGCTCTGGTAGTCCTCAGCCGGCCCAAATACCAGAGTCAATGTTTTTCTGTGTCTGCTGCAGTTGCATGTAGTCTGACGTTAGGTCGTCAGTGCTATAAAGCAAGGCAGCTGACGTCATTACATCAGTTTTTCTTGCCCTAACCCATCAGAAGCACAAGAAGATAACGTAAAGTAGTCATGGTGGCTAAAAGCCACCATGGGAAGTTTATATCCCCCTAGGGGAAGAGGATACAAGGGGGATGGAGGGAGGGAAACCAGGACTGCAACAGTGAATACACTCAAACATCTACATTTATGGTAAGTGTACACAACTGTACTATGTTCTTCGTGTTTCACTTTTGCGGTCATCACCTGTGGGAGAATTCCCAAAGCTGAGGAGGGGTGTCAGGATAGAACTGCAGAGGCAAACCCTACCCTAGACTTAGAAAAAAGAGGTAGGTGGTAATTCTTTGTAAAGGTATGGACTGAGGTCCAGGTGGCAGCTTCCAAGATGTCCCTTGCTGGGGATTCCTCTGAGGAAAGCTGTGGAAGTGGAGGCTGCCCTAGTGGAATGGGTAAGAATAGACTTAGGGGGGGGGGGTTCCCATGTAGTCTGTAGCAGAAATGGATACAGTGTGATATCCATTTGGAAATGGCTTGCTTGGAAATGGGCTTCCCCTCTGCCCGTGGGGCAAAGCTGACAAGCAGCTGGTCCGTTTTTCTGAAGGGTTTAATATGGCCCAGATATTATCTGAGCTGTCTGTGCACATCTAGTGAGTGCAGAATTCTTTTCCTCTTGTTTTGAGGGTTGGGAAATGAGATGGGTAGGTGTACGGCCTGGTTTAGGGTCACATCAGATACCACCTTGGGCATAAAAGAGGGGTTAGTCCTCAGGGAGACCCTGTCTGTGTGGAAAATGATGAAGGGTTCAACAGCCATAAGTGCCTGAAGTTCTGATACCCTTCTGACTGAGATGATAGCTAGTACGAAGGCAGTCTTCCAGGAGAGGTATTTCAAATCTGTTGAAGCACCAGGTTCGAAAGGAGGTAAATTAGTTTTTTTAAAACATAATTCAGGTCCCAGAGGCTGGCGTGGGAGGCCTTCTGGGAGGTCTGATATTAGAAGCCCCTCTGAAGAACTGTTTAATTAAAGGATGAGAGAAGAGGGGTAGGTCTGAATCGTAACATGCTGAGGCATGGATTTTAATAGAAGAGAAGGAGAGGCCACTTTTGAGCAACTCAGCTAGGTAATCCAAGATAAGTCAGAAACTTATATATCCGAGTCAAATGAAGTCAGATATCACAAATATGAACGCATTTTATAAAAATGCATACACACATTAATGGTTAAGATTTTTCAACTTCAATATACTGTTCATTTGACTTGGATATATACGTTTCTGACTTCTTAGTTAACTAAGTAATACCATATTTTGAGAGTCAACACAATAATTTGAGATATAGTATTGTTAGTATATGTATGTTTGTATATATATTTCTATCACCATTACAGGTAAAAATTCTGAAGGAAGGGAAGGATTGAGGTGTTCTAAAATATTGTCAGTCATATTTGTTTTTAAAAAATGTTTTAAGTAGCAATAATGTGGATGTGCCTTTAAGACACAAGATTTTAATTAGAAGTGTCATGTGACAAACAGGGTGTGTATATATTGCTTGTGTTGAAGTTTGTTCAGTTTCTGATGAAGTCTTGCCATATGTGCAAGACGAAAAGCGCTTCATTAAACTGAGAGAGAATTTGCTTTGGTGTTTCCAAGCTGTCTTTTTGTTTTTCGTTAGCTTTTAAGGTATAAGCCATGCTGAAAGACAGAGTCTACAAGTCTGGGTGCAGTAATCCCCCCCTCACCTGTGTCATGAGGTCCGTGATCAGGGGAAGCTGCTTGGAGGGCTGTAAGGTCAGGCTGTGCAGTAAGGGGTACCAATGCTGCCTGGGCCAATATGGAGCAATGAGGATGGCCTTTGGTCTCTCCTCCCTTATTTTGATCAGTACCTTGGGAATTAGAGGAATTGGATGGAAAGCATACACAAAGTGGAAGTTCCAGAGGAAGGTCAAGGCATCCACCTTCCATGCTAGGAGGCAATACACCCTGGTACAGAACTTTTGCAGCTGGTGGTTGAGGTGCGAAGCAGAGAGATCCACCTCCAGAGTCCCTCACTCCTGAGGTATTTGCAGAAAGATTTACCTGTGGAGCTGCCATTCGTGGGGGTCCAGTAAGTTTCTACTTAAGTAGTCTGCCAGGGTGTTGTTGACCCCTGGTAGGTATTGGACAATTAGGTATAGACCCATGGAGGTAGCTGTCAGACAGAGGTTCATGGATAGTCTGCAAAGAGGGTAAGATTGGGTCCCCCCCCCTACCGTTTGTTGATGTACCACATTACTGTGGTGTTGTCTGTTTGTATGAGGAGGACCCCTGGCCTGAAGTATGGTTTGAAAGATATCAGAGCCTTTTGTACTGCCATCATTTCTTTGACTGATGTGTAAGTGAAGGTGCTGGGCATCCCAAAGACCTTGGGTGCACCTGCCTGCTAGGTGAGCACCCCAAGCACTGTCTGAGGCGCCGGTGGTGATGGTCTGGCCGGTAGGGAGGAGGATGAAGAGACCCTTGTTCTTGGCACAACCATCTGCCCACCAGAGAAACTTGGCCTTTATACATGGGATCAGAGGGAGAGGTCTCTAGAGACCGAGTGCTGGCACCAAAGGTTCTTTAGGTACCATGACGTTTTCTCATGTGAAGTCGAAGGCCATTTGGGAAGCTGTGTCTAGCAGAGCTCCCAAAAAAAATGATATCCCTGGTGGAAGTTTGCTTTGATTTCTTTTTGTTGATTGTGAACCCTAGGGGAAGTGAGGAGGGATTTGACAAAGAGAAGGTCCTGGAACAGCTTTTCTTTGCACTCTGCCTGAATGAGGCAGTTGTCCAGGTAAGGATAAATCTCAATATTTCTTTGTCTGCAAAATGCTATGGCTGGGGCTAAGCATTTGGTGAATACTCTGGGTGCAGTAGATAAGCCAAACTGCAGAGCAGAGAACTGAAAGTGTTGTGATCCTGCTCTGAAGCTCAGAAATTTCCTGCAGGATTCCCTTATGGGGATGTGGAGGCAGGTATCTTTTAGGACTAGGGTCACTAGCCAGGCATTTTCTGTTAGCATAGGCAGCAGCTGCTCCAAAGTGAGCATTATGAATCTGGGGACCACCAGGGAGGTGTTCAGAATGGATAGAGCCAGGATGGGGTGCCAAGTGCCCTCTTTTCTGGGAACAAGGAACAGTCTGGAATAAACGCCTTTGCCTGCTTGATCTGGGGGGACAGGCTCTACTACCTCCTAGGATATAAGATTTGGACCTGTTTCAATGCCTCTGCCCACTGACTTGGGAGGCAAATATGGGTACCCTCTTGGAATTGGTAGTTCTCTGAAAGAGAACTTGTATCCCTGAATAATGATCTTTAAGACCCATTGGTCCTTTGTTACAGAAAGCCAATTTTCTTTGAAGAGGGAAAGCCTTCCTCCTAGTTTGTTGTGGGTGAAGGGAGGGCAGAGGGGGGAGGGGTAGCCATTGTGAATTTTTGCACAGAAGGGTGGCTTAGAACTCCCTGCCTTTGGGGCAGAAGTAGTCCACTGTTTGCTTCTCTTCTGGCCCTGGGATAGGGGCCTGGATGGTCTGTCCCTGTGGGGCTTACTTTGGCCCTGTCTGCTAGGTGCAGGGAAGGACCAGTGCTCAGAGGGGAAAGTTCCTGCTGAACCTAGGAGGTTGAACCTGAAAGAAATCTTTTACTGTTTGCATAGATTTTGCTTTGTCTTCCATCTTTTTAAGAACCTCCTCTACTTTTCCTCCAAACA
Source organism: Protopterus annectens (assembly GCF_019279795.1). Classification (NCBI taxonomy): domain Eukaryota; kingdom Metazoa; phylum Chordata; order Ceratodontiformes; family Protopteridae; genus Protopterus; species Protopterus annectens. The sequence continues at coordinate 257,269,826 of NC_056728.1, forward strand.
AGCGCTCCTTATCCAGGGGTGCATCAATAAGTTTAGACTTGACATGATCAGGTAGAGGTTGCTCCTTCAGCCATGCATGTCTCCTAATGACAGATCCTGTTCACTGCTGCCCTGCTAGAGGCTTTTAAGGTGTCATATCCACAGCGTAATGAGTGTTTGGCTACTTGACAAGCAGAGTGCAGTAAATCTGCTAATTCTTTTGAATTGGCACAGTCAGGAAATGTAGAAATCCTTTGTTTTAATAGCTCCAAATTGTGTTGCTGATATTTTAACATATGGAACTGACACAATTCAGTGCTCTGACAGCTAAGGTTGCAGAGGTGTATACTTTTTTACCCCATCTGTCCGGAGATCTGGTGTCCTTGTCAGAAGGAATAGGATTCTTGGCAGAACTAGTCTTAGCTCCTTTAGGTCCCTGTGTAATGACCTCTGGGTCTGCAGCAGGATTTCTGTACAGGTATTTGTGAGAATCCAGTACTCTGTAATACCGGTCAGGTTTACTGAGAGCTGGTGGGAGAGCGTCAGGGGCTACGCTGGATTCATGGAAAACATCATCCACCACTTCTAAAATAGGGAGGAATGGCCAGGGGTATGTGCTGGGGCAGGTCCAGAAACTCTCCAAGTCTTTTCTTAGACTGGGGGAAGTCCTGAGATTCCCACTGGAAATGTTCCCTGAGGGTGTGAAGGGTTTCCCTGAAGGAAAGGTCCTCTGGAGGGGAGGCAGAAGGGATGGATTCCTCTGCATCTAAATCCTCATAAGCAGTCAGAGGTTGCTGCTCCTCTTCAAAATTTGAACAGTGAGATTCCTCAGAATTCTGTTCTGTCATAATTTCTGGAGAAGGGTGCCTTTTCCTTTTGGAAGTTGTGGCCTGACTACCCCAGATAAGGGAAATGAGATCCTCCGCTATTTTAAGTATTTGTTCTTGGGGTGGTGGAGCAGGAGCAAGATGGTGGCTAGAAGCATATTTTTGAGGGGTGGCCTGGCTTCTAGGCCCGAGAGAATCAGTCGGTCTGAGAGAAACGGTAGTTGGATGAGAACACGTCGTTTTTTTGTCTAGATTCGGTACTGCGAAAGGCTTCCTCGGAAGCCAGTGCCTGCATCACGGCTCCGGACCCAACCGAGGCAGAGACAGCCAAAGGCTCAGAAGACGAAGATCATTTCTGCGGCATACTGGATTCCTAAAGGGTCTCGGTAGAGGCCTACATAGATATCGAATCAGAAGGGAGTTCTGTGGATGGAAGAGAAAAGGGTATGTTGTAACCTCTGGATACGTTTCCTAGCACCCACTCATTTTGTAGTGATATATGTCTAGGCGTCCAGTTGCAAAGGACAAATGACCCAAGACTGCCTCCAGACATGGACAGCCGGTCAGTGCATCAGGAGCTCTGATAGGACCTATCAGAGGAGTCCTCTTTAAATCCTTGGTTTTGCAGACCGCCTCTGGGGAGACATCTGCCACAGAAACCTCTTCCTCTGCCTCTGGAAGTATCCCCTTGCAAGTCCTGAAAAGGTGTTCGAGATTTCTGGAACTACATTTTCTTACCGGCTCGCTGGTTCCTTGAGAATGTACACTGAGGGCTAGAAAATTCTAAGCTGTTAATCCTAGATAAGAACTGCCAATTACAAATTTGAGGTAAAGCCTCAACACATGCTTTTAATAAGTGATGGCTAGATACTTGGTCGATTCTCCATCACATTTTTTAGGTTCATTATTTTGGAACAAGTTAAATAAAAGGGTTTAATAACAGATGAACACCATAATAAATGTGAGCTTAAATGCCAGTTAAGACTTAATACCACAAAACTGCAAGATATTAATGAAGCTTGCTCCATTAATTGTTTATTAAAACTGAAACATTTGGAAATGTCATTTTAACTTTTAATTCTTAGAACCACTTCATATAGTCTTCTATATGAATATTTTATGTATATTTTTCATTTTTGATGTGTTAAATTTTAAGGGTGGACACGGTGGTGCAGCGGTTAGCGTTGCCGCCTCACAGCATGAGGTTCTCCGGTTTGATCCTCAGCTGGGGTGCCTTCTGTGGAGTCTGCATGTCCTCCCTGTGGTCGCGTGAATTTCCTCCGGGTGCTCTGGTTTCCTCCCACATCCCAAAGACATGCTGTAGGTGGACTGGACACTCTAAATTGGCCCTAGGTGTGAGTGTGTGCATGTGTGTGCCTTCTATGGAAGGTTGGGTGCCGGGCTGGTAACTCGACACTGTAAAACTCCACTGCCAATCATGAGCGAACAGGTGATCCTCTGTGGCAACCCCTAAATGCGTAAAAGCCGAAAGAAGAAGAAGATGCCTTAAATTTTAGTGTTTAAAAGGGTGTTTCTTAAAATTTTAAGTATTGATTTGGGCTCATGAATTTGATAATTTGATTCATTTTTGGAGAGATTACAAATGGGAGTTTTGAATGTTGTCCATTATTCTGAAGAAGTTTCTAATGTATTGAAATGAAAGTGCTTAATGAATAAAATCAGTTTTAGTTTTTTAGTTTTTTCTTCTTTGTTACCTTTTGGACAAGAGCCCTGCAGGAGAGTACTGATTTGGAGTTTGTCTTCATTTCCTGGTTCCAGTTGTTTGTTTTTTGAGGCGTATATGCGCTTTCCAAATCTCTTCATCGCTCTGGACTCCCTGTTCGGTGGATGGACAGAGAAGCTTTTTTCCACTAGCTCTTTTTAGTGGCCGCCATAAAAACTAAGGCATCAACTGGAGTTCCCTTGCTCCAGGGAAGTCAATCTGTAGAGGAAACTAAGAACTAATCCGGCTGCTTGGGGATGGGATCAATAGTGTCAGGTTCCTACCAGACCCTGCAGGAAACCAGGTCAATAAGTTCGTCCACCGGGGGGTGGTCACCAAAAGGTAGATGAGCCAGCCCCGAAAGCCTCCAGGAACACACAGATTTCTCAGGAGAGGGAGTTTGGGAGGACCTGTCCCCTCTCTGAGGATTTCCAGGATGTCCCCAAAGGAGACATCATCAGGTGGCAAATGGGGGGGACACTTCCCCCTCATCAAAATCTCTCTCTTCCATGACAGATTTCATAGGGGAGTTTATGTGCCTACTCTTACATGTTCTCTTCCGAGGTACATCTTCTGCGGGGTGCCTGGAAGAGGTGTCGGAAGAAATGAGGAATCCCTCTTGGGAACATGTGTGGAGTCTTGCCTGAGCTGACCTACTCGGAGGAGCAGAAATGATGGGCTCAGATCCAATGACAGGAAAATTCAGAGACTTGAGAGGACGGCTCTCTATGTAAAGAGAACACCCTTTCTACTACCTGAAAGGCTGACGGGCCTGTGGAAACCTCTCCCCCCTCCTTGGAGCCACAGCAGCAGATGAAGGAAGGTCGGGGTCAGCCCCGGATCAGAGCCCTCCAGAGAAAATCAGACCCAAGATGTCCAGAGCCAAGGCACCAAGGGGAAGGGATGGATCCTACAAAAATAGGAGCTGAACCCAAACATTTCAGACATGGCACTGACCTCTCAGATCCGAGTCCATCCCTGATCCGAAGATACTGGAACAGGGCTGGTCAGGGATACAGAATCGAGGAAGGGAGCTTCCTTGGATCAGACGCTAAATCTCTTGGGGATCTTGGATCCTGGGACTCTGAAACCACAGGACGGATCAGAGTAGGAGACAATATTGCCTGGGCAGGTGCACTCACGTTTCAGAGAGGGGACGGAGTTGGCAGGACCCCATCTGGATCTGAGCCCTGAGAAATCGCAGCATCATCCTGCCCATATCTGCCTCTGTCAAGCTCCTAGAAGATCTGTATGATGCTACAGAAGCTGGCCTAGAATGCTTCTTCAGGGTCTGATATAACTGAGCTGGCAGAGCCGGAGAAACAGGTTTTAAAACAAACTCTGGAGACTGGCTCCTAGCTGTTGGATATGAGGGTCGGGGATCCAAGTGAGAGGTAGATGGTAATGGAGAGCTGGATATGGCAATTACACCTGTCGGATCCAAAGAGGCTTGTGGATCCAAGCAAGGTGCAACAGTCTTTGGATCCGAAGGGGTCAGATCCAAAGACTTTGTGTTTTTCAGGCACCTAGCTCATTTCTTTTATTCTACAGAGTCTTGAAGAGCTTTAGAGGAGGCATGAGCTCCAGGAGAAGAAGAAGAAGCTGGAACAAGCCCTTTAGTATTAATTTGCTGCGCTGGTCGGAGATGGTCCTGGGGCTGAAAGTGGTGCAGACATCACAAGAGGACGTTAGAGATGTTCAGGTCCCAGGCAATAAACACACTTCTTGTGGGCATCAGAATTGGGGATCTTATGCCCACAAGAAGTGCATTTCTTGAACCCTGTCAGTTTATCGGCTATGACAAGAGTACAGTCAACCGTGCAAACAAAGCTAAGCGCACTAGAAAAGAAGAAAATGCAATTTTTTTATAAAGCAAAAAAGTAAAGGAAAGTAAAAAGAATTATCAGCAATAGTAATTAAGAAAAATACCCTGTGTTAACGGATAAAAAGAAAAAATACCAACTATGTTAAGGTTAGCAATACTATAAAAACAGTAGAAAAGCCTAACACTGTACGTACACTGAGGAGGAGGAGAAGAAAAAGGAACGGAGAAAAAATTGAAGTAAATATATCACGGATCTGCAAAAAAATCAATAATTTCCTGCTCAAGAGAAGGAACCTGCGTCTGAACACAATGGCACAAAATAGATCTGAGGTATTTGGGATGGACAAAGGCATTATGGGTAGACAAAGGAGCTTGAGGGTTGAATCCAAAGTCTACAGTATGTGGCAGAGTTGGATCCGAACCCACGTGTTAATGAAGAATGAAAACATCATCAGAAGTATAATTAAGCACGTATAAAAATAGGAGAAATTACTATATTTAATACACACATATGATAACTGCACTTTTACTTCTTCACCCAGCAGCCAAAGATCACATTATATTACTTAAATCCAGCATTCATCTTGTTTCAGTACCATAAACAGCAGTGACTGGTGACTGGTGACCCCCCCCCCCCCCCCAACAAATCTCATACTTAAAATACCTCTACATACTATAAAGGTCTAACTTTACAAGATTATATGCAATTTGCTTCAAGACATTTACTATGTACATTTTAATAAGAACAAAACTTTTACTGCTTACAGTTACATCTTCAGTCCCTTCATTAACCTTCTACACATTAATGAAGATGTGGGAATTAAGTCTTCCTAGCAGTTATTTTTGCCATTTCTTGCAGAGCACAGTTCTCATGCCCAAACTGAATCTTATGGCAATGACATTTTATAGTTCATTTGTTTCCTGGTTTCTCATTATTGCTGTTATTCTGCCTGATCACCTTCACCACTCAAGTAACAGTAATATCTGGTTCAAGTCCAAGGAATTCCTGATTTTTCTCGTCAATTCCTAGGCTTTTTTCTGTCCCTCAATCATTTCCCTTGGGCTTAGCTATTGTCAGAAGCAAAATCCACTTTTTCTTACTTGCTCTTTGCTGGGCAAACTGTGTTTCTCATTAGTCTCCACCATCAAAAAATATCTTTGATCCTCCTGGGAAAATAATCTACACACAACTTGACATAGCATTTTAAAATTTCATACCTGCCTCTTGACATCCTCTGATTATAGGGATAAACTTGCTTCTGCCAAGTGTACAGTGAATAATCATTTTCTAGAAGAACTCTAGTGTCCCTAATTTTTAATATTTTTTTCCTTCCTTCACATGTTTGCCAGGACAAGCTCCATCTGCTGGAATGACCATATATTTTACTAATATAGGTCTTGGCTTCTTTCTGGTGGTCAGTTTTGGAAGATACACATAGTGTGTCCTTTCAGTTCCGCTGTGAAATATCAGTCCACTTGTTTATTTGTAACAACTGGTATAACAGAAAATCTCATTCTTTCTCTGTGTGCTCTGCCTTCTACTTTTCGGAAATAATTCTTCTTGAGAAGCCTCACTATTCCAGCACTCTTTCTTCATTTTAACTTCTAATTTCTGTGATATCAGTTCATCGCACAGCTTTTTCTACTGTTTCGAGCCTGTTGTAAATCGACTTTATATATTCCTCTGATGCCTCACTTATTTTAAGCACTTCTGAATAATCTGATTTAGTTTTTCCTCTGAATTAGTCGAAACCAACTCCTGTATGAAAGCTGAAACCTGAACTGTTTTTGCTAAAAATCTGCAAGGCCCTTCCACATTGTATTTTTTCTACTCCTTTTCTAGTTGGTTTTCTCTTTCTCCAGATTTATTCTTTTTCCACTTCCAAGCAGTGTAGTGAATAGCTAGAAACTGAATTTTACTTAGATTGGTAACTATTACTCGCTATTTTCGAAAGTTTATTTTTTCACACTGGGAGAGCTCTAATCAACCTGGTGATCAATGAGCTGTTGCTCCTTTCTCATAAAATTCTTATTATTATACACAACGTATTTAAGAAAATCGTGGAAAATAGTCTTCTTCCTCTTAGAAATAGTCTAATTATGGTTCCCATTCTAAAATAAGATAAACAGCCTACTGACCTTTATAATCATAGACGGATGTTATTATTAAAAATAAGCCATACACAGGATTCAGACTGGGTATCCAAGCTGCTAATGTGTTTGATAAACTGACTCAGGAAATCTACCTCAAATTAAGATCAGCAATCCATTCGCAATTCTTTCTAATACATAAGTTTTAGCTATCTCAACATAACATAACTTTAAAAAAGTAAATAAACAAGAATGCAAAGTGCTTGGTAGCTTTAAAAGCTGTCATTGACTTTACACTGTCTCCACAATTACCTAAAGCAAAGTACATCTTTTACCAACCAATAGGTTTGAAGGCTGTTGGGCACTGTCACACTTTGCAATGCTTACACAAACAACAAAAGTGTGCTACAGCTTTCAAAGCTGCCTGTGTACTTCTCTGTAGTGATTGTCACCTGTGTGTCAGTGAGAGGTTAAATAATAGGGTGGTTCATAATACAAGCCTTCTTATAACAAGCTTGTTTGCATAAAGGCTCATATGTAAGAATCTCACAACAGCTTAGTTACTTTTTCCAATTTCTCAGCCTAACTGGCATGTTCTGCATATTAAAAATTGCTTATATGCAGAGTAACAGACATACTTAAAACTCTAATAACTATATTTAATTCATAATGACCCAGTGTGATTTAAGAAGAGAGGAAAATACAATATAACAGTAAAAACATTTACCATCTTAGACCACACAGTAATTAAAAAGAAAAAAAAAAAACTTTAAATCAGCCTTGATACTGAGAAACTTTGATTTCCTAACGCTTATTTAAGGATTTAGAAAATATGATAGTCCAATCCTTCAAATTAACATTACAAAATGTTTATATCTCAACACTAAGATAAATATTACAACCGGTCCATATGTAAGTAAAGAATTAATAGTTACAGACAGTACAGAGCAAGCACACCTGTTGCTCTCAATACTTTCTATAAGAGGACAGAACTTACAAATTGACACCTTACAGAACTCATTATGTTAAATGTTTTGAAAGTGTGGAAAAATTGGAATGAAACTGATATAATATGCACAGAATTTACTTTCTACTAGTTCACATATTAAGGACTTTATTTTCATAATTTAACAGAATTCACTACCAAGTATAACACTTTACTGACAAATCAACATATTAGCCCAAATACATTAATTTTGCTATAATCAGAACTGTTAATTAAATATTCAGGAATTATTATAAAGAAACTGGATGCAGCGGTAGAGTTGTTGCCTCACAGCAAGAGGTTCTCCCGTTTGATTCTCAGCTGGAGCGCCTTCTGTGTGTAGTCTGCATGTCCTCCCCGTGGTCAAGTGGCGTTCGAAAGACATGCGTAGAATGGGTGTGCCTTTGTTGAAGGTTGGGAGTTGAGCTGGCACCTCGGCACCCATAAAAAATCTACTGCCAATCAGTAGCGGACCGGAGTTCCGCTGTGGCGACCCCTAACCGGGAAAAGCCGAAAGAAGAATATTATAAAGAAATTAAATCTATGATAAAACAAATTGCGAGAGCACTAATTTCAAAAATGTAATGCTTCATTTGAGCAAAATTTACTTTAGTTTTCAATACCAATGATTTTTCATCAAAACAGTTACATTGCCCTATGTGTGTGTGTGTGTGTGTGTGTGTGTGTGTGTATATATATATATATATATATATATATATATATATATATATATATATATATATATATATATATATACAAATCACCGGAAACACAATTCACTGAAACACATTTCACCGAAAGTTGTATACAGCCTTGTCCCCACTGTAGTGCAACCCTGGAGTTGGTATATATAGTGGGGGGGGGCACCGCCCTCCACATCGAGGGGTGTGGGGCCCCCCACATATTTTAAGTATATATCATGTTTGGATAAGAGTAACATATTGCAATTGCAAGTATGCATGTATATAGTTCAAAACATTTAAAATATGTGGGGGTCTATGCCCTCCACACCCCCCTACTATAAATACTATCTCCAGGGTTGCACTACAGTGGGGACAAAGCCATATGCAACTTTCGGTGAATTGAGCTTTCAGTGAAAAGTGCACACTAATTTGACTTTCGGTGAAATGTCCTACATCCATAGATATATATATACACACACACACATGGATGTGTGTGTATACTTGCGCATGTACATATGCATGTGTGTGTATATCACACCATTTTCCCCAAAACAGTATGCAAACCACATTACTGGATTTAGTTACTCTCTCACTATCAAACAGTTAAGCTCAGAAAAGAAAGGACAATTTTCTACACATACATGCTCATATATTACTATTCACATAAAACTGCTCATTGGTAAAACACCTATTATACAATGACTGGCCATTAACATTCCAAAAGGAACACACTGATTGGTCAGCCCAACCACCGTGTCCATTGTAAATCGAGAATATACCAATGATAAAAAAAGGCCACTAAAGTGAGCGGCCAGATTTTTTTTTTCTATTAAGCAAATTGTAGCTTTTCTTGTCTGCAAAGATGCAGGCATGAAGTAAACACATTTTGTTTTGGACTTTATCCCCCCATTTAACCTACACAGTACTATAAAATGCCAAGCATAGGGACATCAAAAGAGAGAAAGTGTACTGCACTGTTTAGCATTAACAGTTATTTCCATTTCCTAAACAGTGTCTCACGATCGCCTTTTTTTTGTTTGTTTAAAATGCACTTTATCCCCATTTAACTTTGATCCTGCACAGTACTGTAAAATGCCATTCGTGGGGACATCGGTATAGGAAAAAGTGCAGTGTGCTACATTATAGCAATAACCAATGACTTTCTTTCCTTAAGACAATGCACAGGTATCCACATTTTTAAATAAAAGATCGAGAGTTATGTACGAGACCACAGAAAATCCAAGGAAAATCAGGTACGTTCTTGCAAACTTAAAAATACTTCATTTTCCTTGTATTTTCCCATCTCTCTCGTGCCTCTAAACTTTCAGATTACACTTGTTTTCCTTTCAAAAATAGAAATGGAGATCGTCCTTTCTCCATTGCTTGCTTACTAAACCAGTGATGTACAGCGTGAGCGTAGGAGCACAAGTCCTATACGCATACACAGTACATCATTAAAGGGCAGAATCAGGAAACAATGCAGAGAACACCATGCCATTATACAAAGATATTATTTAAGAAAAGTATTTTTTCTTGTATAATGTCATTGTATAATAGCAATAACCGACTCTGTGGTGTGGTATACTGAATATTTACCCATGGTTAATGCCGTTTCATAACTCGCCCTCGTGATTAAACCACAACCACCAAGGGTAAATCTTCAATATACTACATCCATGTTGTGAGTTATTGCTATAATATACTACACTAAAATCTATACATTTAATTTTATGCATTACTAGATCATTGAAAGTACTGCAATCCATACACAATTAAAATAATTAAATTGTTATATCAGCAAACTACTTCCATTTTCACATTTATTGTCTTACAGAGTCAATTTATATTAATGCTGGAGTATTTTTTAAACTATACATATAAAAATCTATCCGAGACAATGTATTGTCCCCCCATTTCCCTATCAATATCAAAATAGCTAATACTAACACATTAAAACAGGAAAAAATAATTCTGCAGGTACTGTTCAATGGTTTGATTTGTCTGTCTCTCTTTCGGCTTTTCCGGGGTGGTGGTGCTGCGGTAGCGTTGTCGCCTCACAGTTAGACGTCCGTTCGATTCTCAGTTAGAGCTTCTTCTGTGTAGTGATATGCGTGAATGGGCATTCCTTCGTTGAAGGTTGTGCGTTAGGCCCAGCAAGCCAGTACGTAAAAATCTACTGCCAATCATTAGCAGACGGGAGTTCCGCTGCGGCGACCCCTAACCGGGAAAAGCCGAAAGAGACGCAAACAAATCAAACCATTGAACAGTACCTGCAGAATTACTGGTTTGATAATTTATAAAAATTAATGTTATGAATTTATAAAATATTTTGAGTAAATTTAACTGAAATAAGGCAGACAGCTTATATATTAAACATCCAAGATATTTTAATTCAAAGAATTACTGGCACTCCCTTCAGACAAAAACAAAATAATTTCCCTAAACTGCTATTATATTTACATTCTGCCTTAAAATTCAAAAGGTACATTTCATCTACAGAACTTTTTTTTCAAACATCAGTTATTTCTGCAACCTACTGTGGGTTTATGATCAATTCTTTTCCTGACATGCATCATGAAAAGGACTTTAAGACCATCTAACAATGTTCCACAACACTGAAATATCCTGTTGGGTTCATCAGGTTTAAAATAATATAATCTGCAAATAAAGCCAGCTTTTCTTGATTATCATACCAGTTATATGCTTGAATGTCTGAGTCTCGTATTTCTTTTTCAGTGGTTCTAAATATAACACAAATAACAAAAGGATAAGAAGACACCCCTTTCCCGGTCCATGTGTTCCAATAAAACTCAGACAGCCCCCCCCCCCGCCCCCCAACTTTAATTTTTGCTTCCAATCCCTCATAAATCCTTCTAATTAACCTTATTATTTTGTCAGGGAATGCAAATGCTTCCATTTCCTAGTTAGAAAATCCCATCCTACTCTGTCAAACACTTTCTCTGCATCAAGACCCGCTAACAACAATTCTGTCTAGATCATTGTTGTATTAATGTTGTCAAATGTTTGCCTCCCCTCCACAAAACCACAACAATCCATACCAGTCAATTTTGGCAACACATTTGCTACTACTACAGCTATTACAGACATAAACACTTTATAATTATGGTTTAAAATTGAACTGGGCCTTTATGAAGCTAGTCTGATGTGTCTTTATCTTAAGGTATTACTGCCACCACAGCATTCTTCCAGGATGTTGGTGCTTCCCCAACTTTTAAAATACTGTTAAACAAAACACAGTCTAGCTTCCAAATTGCCACAGGAATACCATCTATTCCTGGAGACTTTCCTGCAGATTGATTATACTTTATCATTTGTGCCTCATCTCCTCCTATCTTAACAGTTGAACCTCATCCACCTCTAACCTTGGCACACTTAAGTCTTGCATAAATATTTCCATTTGTGCTTTTTCTTGATATCCACATGTATCTGCGCTATACAAATTTTCATAAAACTTCTGAAATATCTCTAATACAGCAGCAGGAGCTCTCGTTATTTTTCTTTTATGGGGTCCCTAAGTTTGGCAACAACCTTTTATACTTCCTGATGCATGAGTCATCGCGGTAAAAGTTTTTGTGCACTGGAGTTATCAAAAAACAGTCGCTTAACTGCAATCTTTCTAAACTCATGCATATTATCCAGAAACTCCCTTATTTTCTACTTTGCACTCTGCAGTGGTGCCTCTTCCTCTTCTGTGAGATTCCCTTATTCTGCAATACTTTAACCTTTGTCAGCCCATCTAAATAATTCTTGTTAATTCTTAAAGTTCTCTCTTTTCCTTTTATTTCCACCCTGATCTTAAATTCCACTTTCATTTTATCCCACTCACTAGATATAACATCTAAAGACATTTCTATCTTTCCTATTATCTCTTGAATAATTTCCACTACCCATTCCATAAATCCCTCTCTTTTTAGTAGGCAGGTGTGGAAGTGCCAGTCTCTTATTTTTCTTCACTACCCTGCATTTTTAACTCAGTTATTACTGCATGATGTGAAACAGTTACGGGATTGTGTGTGGGTCGAACCTTTCAATTAAATGCACATCATGTTCATGTGAAATATAATTTCTGACTAGTCTAGCTCAGTTATTGTACTTTGGTAATAATTTATACATTCTCTTTGAGTACCTGCTACTGAATTCACGTCTCTCATACCAAATATTTTCATAACATTTCCAAAATAATCTACCCTCTTGTTTTATTTTACCTTCTAGGTCCCCAGATACATACTCACTGCTGCAAATCAAGTTCCAGTCCTCACCTGCAAGGTATATTCTCTGCTGAAAGCAGATTTCGCCCAAAATGTTCTCAGGTTCCATAACAGCAGTCTTAGTTGGAATATAAATACATGCTAATGTAATCCTACACCCTTGCCAGTAGCCCTTACTACCACAAATCTACCATTATCTTTTTTTCCACCTTCTATCCATCTCCTATCACTATTGGAGATCCTTTACCAATTAGTATAATTACTCTCCTTTTTATTTCTCCCAGATACTCTGCTAAACATCCAACCTGAAATCCTTTCTTTTTCAAATTCACATGCTCACTTTGAGAACGTATCTCCTGTAGCATTATTTGCACTCCGCATTTAATATAATTCAATACTCTTAACATTTTTGTCTATAAGTGAGAGCATGGACATTCACATTTCAAAATTATATAGACAGTGTAGCTATTATGCTAATAAGTTATTATACTCACCTACTATATATGTCAGCTTTTTTAAATGTCTATTTCCAGGTTTTGTGTTACATGCACCAACTAATGTTTGTCAGGTTGATTCTTTATACACCTGTTTTTTTTTTGTCATCTCCATTTGAACCTATGTCAGATTTGATAGACATTTTGTTTAAAATAAAGCTCTCGAAAAACACACCACACCCCATTACCTATTAACTTAAAGCAAACAAAACTATGTACCTCCTCAAACAATGAAGTTTAACCCTACAGATAGGAGCAATTGCACCCACAGGTATTACCTAACCTAATAATTAAGGTTATGCATGCTAAAATGAATGTTACAGCCTGTGCTCCTACTTACACTAATTGCTGTCTGTTCTTGTCTTATCTTTATTCATCTCCCAGATGTGAAAAACATGCTATATGTTTTTAGCCTTAAGAAAAAGTGCAGTGGCCATCTTTAAATAAAATTAAATTATACACTGCTCTTGTAAATACAATGAGGCATTTAGACACAAGGAAAACTGTCATCTCTTATTTACTTCCAATAATTTCAATGTTTTACTAAGCTGCTTGCCCTTGTACCATTTAATTTTACGTTTCTCTTAGCAAACAATATTCAGACATCTCAAAATGTATTGCCTGAAACTGTAGTTAGCTTTTCTCCATGGAAACGTAAGAAAATAATGTACAGCTTCCCTCTGCTACAAATGTCTCAACTTAGATTGAACATTTATTTGCTGAAGGAAAACTTTTCATTACACTCAGTGTCCTCTTATTTTATAGCACAGATGCTTACACAAGAACCTTATCAGATTAAGCCAAGGGCATTAATCTAGACATTCACCTATGCAAAAGTAAGGGAAAATATCTCAACTGTACATATATCATAATCAATGCACTTTTACAACCATCCTGTCTAAGATTACAGCATATTAACGTGAATACACTTTTGTCTACCCTTTCTCCTCTCTTTACATCGAGTTGTTCCAGTACATTATTATTATTACTGTCTAAGTCCACCATAATTTACCATCAACATTTGATCCTGGATGAACATAAGATCCCAGTAAACATAACTGTTTAGTTGACTTCTAATATATTTATAAAAGGTTTTACCATCCTTAAGTTATAACAGTACATTGTGTTCACATATACCCTTTGTTTAAGTAAATTTATTTAGTTGGTAGTGAATGGAAACATGGTTTTATTGAAGTGCAAAGAATATCTCTTACTTGAGTTGTGGGGATTCAATTTTTATTATACAGCTTTTGTGCCATCTACATCTACCAATGGGTATATAAATACACATTGCTCTTACATTATTTTTTTAATGGAGTATGATTTTCCATTGTTGAAAACTATACTGAAATCCAGCACAGGGGCAGCACCTTCATCAACATCAAGTAAATTATGAATGGCTATTTGGTAAAATGCCTGGTAAAATAAGATATACCAGACATATACTTCAGGAAAAAGTACATGTTACATTGGCAAAAAAGGCAAATGTATTTCCACTTTAAGATGCTTCTAAAAGGAACATAGACAGCAGCCATCTGAAAAAGCTAAAAACACTGCAGGGACATTGTATCTGACATATAGTACTGGTTCCAATTAAAAAATACAATCTGTCTGCTGATATTACATTAAAATTCTTGAATGACAAAAATAAAACACAAATAACTTTCTAGTCAAAAGACTTACGGTGAAGTCTCCAGAATGATGCTGTTAGCCTGTGTGGATGACGGGGACCTGTGGTTAGCAAAGACATCACTTGGAGAGATATGGACCACATGGTCAACTAAGTGCCCAACAGAAGAAGGTCTTAATCTTGTGCCTTCCTGCCCAAATGCAGATGCTCGACTAATTGTCCAAAGTTAAAAGGTGGCACCGGAAAGGAAACAAAATGAAATGATTACTATCTCTGCATAAAAAGTCTTAAAATACAGAATGAAATTACTGTCTCTGCATAATAAGTCTTAAAATACAATCCAGCAAAACAAGGTACACAGCAAGACATAATTCAATACACTACTTTTGTTTACAACAGTAACGTACATCAATGGATTTACAAAATGAAATCCCCTAATAGTAGAGCATTTTGTTTGCAACTGATATTAAATGATGCTTGCCTGTATTTCTTCCAACACTACTGACATACTGTCACACTCTTGTACTTCCAATTCAAGAAAGCAAACATGTAATGAAACTTGTACTGTACTTCCCACAAAACAATCCAATACAGCAATGCAGGAAAAAGATGCAATTTAGTGGACCAATAACTTTATAGCCATCAATTTTTATACTCAATATATGGCATTTAGGGTCACAGAGGAACTACAGCTTATCCCATGAAGCAAAGGATAGAAGGTAGAAAAACACACTTTCAAACACATCTAGAGCAAATTTCACATTACTAATCATCTTGTCACTACGTCGTTGCAATGCTGGAGGAAGTTAAAGACTTCAGGAGAAAATAAAAGCTTGCATAAACAAGCAGAACTGTGACGATAGGAGGTACTGCCAGCCATGCCAGGAGAAGTAGGGCAGTGGATGTTTGACTTGTGCTGGCACAGCTAATCTGGAATTGTGTAAAGAATTACATGTCATTTGTATATCAAACTGATTTGTATGGATGCTTGTGCTGAAAATTTGTGTGTGAGGTTTGCTTGTGTTAAAATGTACCAACAGTGCACCCTGCTGGAATGAAAAGAAATGTACATGTATTACAGTAACTGAATTAAATGTGTATGTTTTAATAGAAGATACTAGGACAGCAGAGGTTAACCAGCTAGCTTACTTTAAGAAAAATGAGGAAATGTAAACGATCTGTTAAACCTATTAAAATGGCACCCCACAGTGCTGAATAGAACCAAAGATGGCAGATCTGGAAGAAGCATTTGTTCAACAGCTCATTAAAAAAGAGGAGCCACAGGCACTGCCATGAACATTTAGATGTGTAATGTAGCTGACTATGCTAAATTCCTGGCTCAGCTTCAAAGGTGAATACTGTGAGAACCAACAGTCAGGTGACCAGATAAGGTCATTCTGCAAGCCATCTTGGATATTATATTTTAAAGGGAGCAATCTCCGAGTATCCAGTATTCTGTTCTGGGAAACCTGACTAGAAAGACTGCTCACGTATTTCACTGTGACTTGCTCTATCAAGTTATTTATTAGAGAATAGCAATTCTCCTAGATTCAGTCAGGAATATAGTGAAGTTTAGTTTAGAGATTGTTTTTCTTTATTTGTACGAGCCTGTCCATCAATGTTATTTTCAATATGTCCTGTGATCTGAACTCTGTGGTTTGCTGTAAATACATATTTATTTTCTTGTTCTTTTATTATTTACTGTTAAACATACTTGAACTTTTCATTGTGGATGATAATTTTTTACAAAATATTTAAGCTTCGAGTATGCGTATAGTTGGTGAAAATGGGTGGGCCACTCCAGAAGGCCTAACTGTCTTGGTCAACTACTACCATTTGTATTAATATTAATATTATATAGTATAACTGGACACCCTTTAAGGGTCTAAGAGTAGCTGATTGTGGAGTGTCTGGTGGCAGTGATAAGTGCCTTATACTCTGGACAGAAGGCGGCACAGCAGGTAACTCTGTGCAAGCCTTTCCCAGGTGTGTGTGTGTGTGTGTGTGTGTCAGCTACTTGGAGTAGGGACACGAAGCACTGGTTTCGCAGAGAGGGTGCTTGAGGACTTGGCTTGGACACTCGGCTGAGGACCTAACCCTACAGCTGTACCAGTGGGGAGTCTTAGTGGGGCCTGGAGGGAGACAGATATAAAGAAACCCAGACCCTGGGCTGACTGCTTTCCCTGTGTGCTTTTAAGAAACACAAAAAAAAAGATCTAGCAATGCTAAACTTTCCACTGTGTGATACCTTAAACCTCTTGTATCAGAGGCAACATGGGATATATGCAAATTACCTGTTAAGGATATCAGGTGTTTCAGCTAAATGGCAATTCTGAATGTCCATGACTTTTTCTTTTACTTTTAAGTCTATGTATTGACAATTTCCGGCCAAAAACCAAACCCCTCTAGCAGTAGACAAATAAGTAAAAGAAAATGTCATGGACACTCAGAATTGCCATTTAGCTGAAATACCGGATATCCTTAAAGGGTAATTTGCATATATCCCATGTTGTCGTCTCTGATACAGGAGGTTTAAGGTATCGCACAGTGGAAAGTTTAGCTTTGCTAGATTTTTCTTTTTCTGTTTTTTAACCAATTGGTTTTCCTGTGTGATCTTTTTAATCATCGTTTTAGTTTGTTGGCTGGAATATTTTGTAGACACCCTTATTGTTTATGGATATCAGTTAGGTATGACAACCCTGTGTTTCCAAAAGTTAAACATTCCTCTTATGCTGTGCAGATAATGCCATTAAGAAGGCAAAAGCATACATGTCCACAGCTAGAGGGGCTTGGCTTTATTGTCTTGAAATTGCCCAAAAATTGACATTCAGAATTAACATTCAGCTGAAACGCCTGATATCCTTAAAGGATAATTTGCATATATCCCATGTTGCCTCTGGTACAAGAGGTTAAGGTATCACACAGTGGAAAGTTTAGCTTTGCTAGATTTTTCTTTTTGTGATTGTTAACCAATTGTTTTTTTTTTTTTTCCTGTGGGACCTTTTTACTCATCGTTTTACTGTGTGCTTTTAAGGGAAATTGTGCTCAATGCAGAGATGTCTGCATCTGGAAATACTAAGTGTATCCATTTGCATTCCAAGTGAACATTCCCCACAGGTGTCAGTGGAGAGGACTGAGGCTCCATGATTACTGGCCCAGCGTAGGGACATCACAAGAACATTCAAACTCTAAAAGAAGGGGCCCAGCTAAGAATGGAACCAAAAAGCCAAGTGCTTCAGGCTTAATTTTCGCCATTAATATGGTCTCTAAAGGTGCAGTGCTCTAAATATGTTATCATCTAGCCACTCCGCCACAGAACCATTTCCAAGCTCAAACCCGCTGGGTTGAGCACTGCTTATCTAATGCACTTGGATAAGGTAACTCAAGTGATGAGACTACAGCACTACCAAGCTACTATACACGCAGGCACCACCAGCTAAAGATGCTGGATCTCCCTCAACAGAGTTGTGCTGGCAGACCACCACCACCATGACAATGACACTGCTGAAAATTCATTGTTTTTGCCAACTAATTTTTCTAATTTGGAAATCTTAATCATACAGCCGTATCAATATTCATTAAAGATAAATACACCTCCAGATTGGTTAGCATGATTCCCTAGAGATACTTCAGGTGCAATTAACTGTTGGCAAGACACCTATTCAAGTCATTGCCAGATACAGAACCCCCTCCATGAGTCAGGACACCCACTCTGCTTATTTGGATCTACCTGAGTCCATCAAGATACATCCAAACACCATGGTTTGGGGTGTCTTTATTTAACAACCCATCCACTGACTGGGTAAATTACTCATGTGCAAACTCACTTGCCCAAAGGTTCCTCGACTTCAGTAACTCCAATGCCCTGGCCTAGCTTGTTGACACTCCCACAAGGGGTGCCAACATCCTGGATTTGGTGATTACCAACACAGGGGACCATTGCAGCACCCCTACTGTGAGGTCTTCTATAGTGAGATCTGACCACAAATCAGCCTTATTCGAAGCAAATATCTCACCTGCCACCTCCCAGGAGCAACTAAACTAAAAACCTTCTCCAAAACAGATTATAACCTCCTACAGGATGGTATAAATAGCTTCACTGCGCCTCCCTCTCAGATGGGACCGGCAACTATGCAAAGTTCTACACAAATGGTTTACACAAACACCTGTATTACTGCACTGACTTGGCCATACCTGATGGGACCAAAACAAGCTCAAGGAAGAGCAAACCTGCGTGGTGGACAACTGTCATTAACAGGCTTTACAATAAGTGGAAGAAATTGCTGCCTAAGAGTAACAGGGGAGAGAGCCCTAAACTGGAAACACTCCCTCCTCAGCTTAAACAAGCAAATAAGACTTCTTGTGAAGTTCTGCAAACTACAAATCTGAAATAGTTTCCTCAACTAAGGACAACCATAAGGTGTTCTTCAGTTACATCCGTAACCTAAAAGGAAAGGTCCAGATTTGAGCAGAACTAGTAGTTAATGATACCACATACACTGAGCCTGTAGACATTGTTAACCGGTTAGCAAACAGGTTCTGTGAAAACTTCACTCCCCTGTCCCCGCCATACGTACCCCATGACATCCCTAACACCTATCCTCTTACCTTGTATCTCTAAAGAGCAGGTCAGAAATACCCACTCTAAGGTCAAAAACACAGCATCTATGAGACCGGATAACATCACAGGCTACATCCTACATGGGCAAACACAAGAATTAGCAACAGCATTGGGTACTCTCTCCAATTATAGTCTAAACATGGGTTGCATCCCAGCTGAATGGAGAAAGGCCACCTTTATTCCCCTTGCACAAAGGTGGTGCTTCCACTGACCCCAAGAACTACAGACCTATTAGCCTGACTAACCTTATCTGCAAGACCATGGAACGTATCATCATGGACCTCAACAACAAAGATATAGATAACCTCCAAACACTTGACCCTACTCAATTTGGATTTGTCAAAGGGAAATCATACCTGTTAAACCTGGTGGACTTCTTCGAGACAGTCACCAAGGCCCTTGACTAGGGGAAATCTGTGCATAGACTTAGCCAAGGCTTTTGACACTATCCTCCACTCAAGCATCATTGACAAACTCACCAGCTAGGTATCAACCCATAGATCAGTAGATAGGTCACTAATTTGCGCACTGATAGAACCCATATAGTCAAAATAGGGGAATCGACCTCCAATAACAGTACTGTAACCAGTGGTGTTCCACAGGGATCAGTCCTGGAACCTCTGCTGTTTGGAATCTATTTCTCTGAAGTACAAGATAAAACTAAAGGTTTGTGGCTGACAAACTTTGCTGACGGCTGCAAACCGGGAGCAGTCACAGAATCTCCAAATGATGTCAACATCCTACAAGAGGGTCTTACACATAGGATTGGTGCCAAAGTCATGGCCTTAAACTCAATGCAAAAAAATATATCATCCCTTTCGGAAACAGCAATGTTCTTACTAACTACCACATCAATACCACCCCCCTAAGTACATACTCAGTGGTGAGAGACCTAGGCACACAGGTTGACAGCAACCTTACCTTTGATTGCCATGTCTCCACAGTGGTAAGAAGGGCATTCTATAATGCTTATCGCATAAGTAAGGGCATTGTCTCCAGGAAAAAAAGAAGTTATAACCTACCAGTACTCTTCCCTTATCAGGCCAATAATGGAGTACAATGCCCCTTTTGGTATGTACTTTTCCAAGCACCTGCAGCATTTGGAGAGGCCACAAAAGTTCCTCACAAGGAAAACTGAAGGTCTTCATCATCTTGTCCTATGAGGATCATCTGAAATCACTGTCATTTTATTCTGTTTCATATAAATTACTCAGAGATGACCTTTGCCTTGCATATAAGGCATTCTTTGACCCTGCTTTATAGGAAATGTTGTGTATCCGTAAGTCAGATGGTATATGGGTTACTCATTCTAAAGGCCTTAACCTGTTATATGACATTAACAGAATCTGCTGGAGGGACATATTTGTCTCCCAGAGGTTACCACACCTTTGGAACAGACTCCCTCTTCATGTCAAGCAGAGCACCTCATTGGCCCTCTGCAAATGCAATCTGCATGACTGGATGGGTAACTGTAAATTCACCCTAGGGGCTCCACCTGTGTCCTTCCTGGACACGGGAGATAAGTGCTGACTGTAGAAATAAGGGTAAAACTTGGCTAAGCTTGAAAGGGCCCCAGGGTCATTAGCCTAGTAACCTCCTATGATCGTATCCTATGATCCAAGTATACTGAACTATTTGTCCACAAGAAGTGCTTGGCAGCCATCCTGAAAAGAAGCTTTATTCCTTAGGTCTAGAATCACTACTGGTCGCACTGCAGCAAGTGGCTGAGAAGACTTGTATGTTGCAGGTGTCTGAACTGCAGCAATAGAAATAGCAGTCCTTTGGGCCTTTATACCCTCTCCATTCACCTTCTCAGTAACCCATCTTTCTTTAATTTCATTATTCCACAATAACTGCTTTCATTTTCATGGTCTCTGGGCTAATAACTGACATTCCATGACTGCCAGGGCACAGATCCAGGCAGCTGCATTTCTTACACTGTAAATGGGGTTTGTCATAAGAGGTTTAATGCTTTACTTCTCTCATCTCAGATGACCTTTGAACTTCTAGGTATATGTATTGCCTGTTCAGATCTTTGGCTCTCATATACTTGTGCTTGTTTTCTTTGGCTCTAACATTATATTGCAGGGTGCTTTTCCTCGTGCCTGTGCAGACTATTTCCCACTGGAAATAAAACAATCCCTTTTGATGGCATAAGTCCAGACACTTTCTTGTACCACTTCGTACAGCTGGCAACATCCTCTGAGATGAGGTAATCTCACTGGCTTTGCAAAAGCAGTTACACCACACTTCTCAGGGCTTCAGTCTCTGTTTCTTTTAGTGATGAGACTTATGAACACAGTCAAGCCTATGCATCTTGCTTTTCTCACTCGCACTCTGCAATGGGGAGAAACCTAAGTGCTGTGAATTTCTATTCCACAGTTATTTAGAGGTGATAAATCATCTTTCTACTTCATATGCTTGGGCACCATTTGACAGACTACTTCTGAAAGACAACACACACTGGTGTTCTGCTGTGGTATGTGTGGGTTCTGTTTGTTTATTTTACTTATTTTTATTTATTTTTTTGTTCTGGCAGTACTTTTGACCATCAAACCTCCCTATTGGTATGTTTAAGTGCGCCCAATCATTTGACAAGGGTCAAGTTACAGAAGTAGTCCTGTCTTTTTGAAGGGCTCAGGAATTTTTCTTAGCCTTAATGTTTTTCCCTCATTTGATAATATCATTACATGTATGGCTGAGCAAGCAATGAGGAATAACCTTGAGTGTATACCTAACCTGAGCTTAAAGGGCAAATTAACTTTTCACCATCCTCCCGTCACTTCCAGCTTGCTGTCTTCTCTCACAAGAGCTCCACTAGGGGAGATGCCCCCCCAACACCGCCTCCCCCGTCTGTGATGTCAAGGTGCCTGCTCCGCTTCTGGTGTAGCTGATGTTGGCTCAGCAGATTGTTACTTTGTGGCTTCATTTCACCCAGCTATTAAAATCAATAATCTTGGTATTTTCCCTCCTCCTGTCCAATGGTTTACTAGTTATCTATCCAACAAACAGCAACCAGTGAAACGGCATGGCTCCTTCTCATCATACCTAACAAACATTATTGGGGCTCCCCCAAGGATCTGACATAGGCCCCCTTCTTTTTAACATCTTCATCGACAATCTCCATACTTCTTCCTGCTATGGCTCCCTAATCCAACACACAGACAATTCTACCATTACCTGTTCTTCAAATAATCTGTAACACCTTCAGCAGATAACCCAAGAGGCTTTCACATCCATAAAATAGTGGCTCAATGATTCTCTGGTAATACTTAACCTTAAGAAAACTACATTTCTCCTCTTTACTCCTAAAACACACTCGAAAAAGCAAAATTCAAGATCCTCAGACAGCACAGAAACTGACATAGTTCCCCATACTAAACTCTTAGGTGTGACTACAGATGAAAATCAAAAATTTGATCTTCATATCCAGGAAAACATTTAAAAAATCAGAAATCGTGGATTATATACATTCACAAACATTTGCTAAATGCATCTTCCAAAACTACCTTTGCTACTACATACCTCTTATCCTCATTTATAGAGCTACTATTCTCACCCACCTCTCTCTCACTAAAAGCAAACTTTGAATCATATTATAAAAAAAAGAAGTTAAATGTGCATCCAGTGCAACCTACTATACCCATCACTGTACTTGCCCTACACTCTGTCAAATAGTTGGAACTCCCGTACCATCTTAGCTTCCTACAGCTAATCACTGCCCACAAAATCATATATATAGATATACATATATATATATATATATATATATATATATATATAAACCAACTGCCTGTCCAACACTCAAATATCTCCTCTACAGCTACCTTCTTGAAAGATCCCTTAAATCAAAGGAAAACAACTTCTCTCTGTACATAAAACCCCAATAAATCAGCTGGAAGTCTTTACTCTTATACTGTAGCCAAAACACAGAACAGCCTACCTTTAAGTATCAGAGCAAACTCCATCCCATTCGCATTTAAACATTCACCAAAATAATTTTTAACCAAATCATGGATCTCTTCCTGTTCCAAACCAGACTGTCACTTTTCCCCATATCCCATGACACCTACAATGAACTACCCTCACTGCCATAAACACTAATCTTTCTTTCACTCCTCACCTTTTTTCTATACACTATTCTATTATCCATGTTCTACTAAACTCTCCTTATAAACATCTTCACACTTTCACACCTTACTCCAACTATTCTTCTCTTTTGTCATTTCTAAAAATTAAAGGAACTTGTGCTACACCATAACATCTTTTGTCTGTGGTATGCTTTCCTTAAATCCTTTCAAATGGTAGCTATTCTTAGCAAAAATGCAACTGTTACCAGTAATATATTAAGAGACCTGTAACACTGTTGATACAGTAATATTTCTATCATCTATCTAAAATGTTGATCAAGAGCTTTATTTCATTTAATAATGTAAGTTTCTTTACTAATATGTATTAAATGCTTTGTAACTCTGTTGTTTTCATAGTTTACTGGAGCTTTTCTCCCCAGGCCTCCACTGAAAATGGGTATTCTCTCCCAAACTGGCCTTTCCCTGTAAACAAACGTCAATTACTAAACAAACACATAAGGCCTAGACTTGCTGCCCTTGGCCATTTTAAGCCTAGCAAATTTTCTTTTTGGTGCTTGAATTACCCTACTTCTTGGGATGTTAAGATGGCTTTACCCATCCCATGGGCAATAAATGTATATTACCCCTACTGAGAATACCTTTGATCATATCACAGATAACTTAAGGGGAGCCATGCGATGGATAAAGCATTCAGGAGTTGCCTCTGTCCATTAGTTGTACTGGGAGCAGTCCTAGGGTAAATTTTCTAATACTGATCCATACATCCAAATTGCACTTAAAGATGGCCAGGGATGAGCTTTGTTTTATGTGGATTGGGAATCTGTTCCAGAGGAGTGTTATCTCTGCAAAATGTACTTGGCCCCTCCAAACCATTCTGTTGATGTTGCAGAACAGGTTTAGAGCCCCAGTCTGAGTATTTCTGATGTCATCTGACTTGCTGATGTGCATCAAGTTAGAGGATGTCTTTTATGCCAGACACAGGTACGCTCTTAGCAGTCAGTAGGATACAGAGTATAGTGACAGTGCTTTGAGTCTATACCTTGTATACTTCTAGTAAGGCATCTCTGTGGGTGTTCTAGTTGTTGCATGTGTCTGGACAGACATATGTCAAAAGAGGCATTATACTCAATAACTGGCCTAATGCTGGCTAAGTAAATGACATCTCTAGATGTAGACACAACCCCTTTGTTTAGAACCTGCATAATATAGAAGGACTTTAATAAGACAACAGATGCATATTGGTTGAAAGTTAGGCCACTGTCTACATACGTTCTCAAATTTCACACAACTGGGTCAACACTTAGGAGCAAATTGCCAATGTGGTAGTTCCCCATGGTAGATGACTTCCCAAAGGATACAATTATTCATTTTCTGGCATTTAGTTTCAGTCTAAGACTTTCACACTAGTGAACTACTTGTGGCAAACCTTCCTGAAGACTGGCTAAGTTATTTTGGGATTCCATGACTGCTCTTAGCTTGCTTTCATCTGCAAGCTTAGTCAGCAAGAGCACTTTAATATCGGCTTTTACTTCAAATAAGTACATGCCAAACAGGAGATGTCCCAGCACTGAACCCTGTTGGACTCCTCAGCTGACTGGTCTCTTTGTGGAGGTAAATTCCCCTGTTTTGATGTTCTGCTTCCTATCTGTGTGCGACATAGCAATCCAGTGATGATACAAGGGTTTGCTTCTATTTTGTTTAGCTTTCCTACTACACCCGAGTGGTGGATTGTGTCGAAACCTTTGGTCAGGTTGAAATGTGTGATGTGTATCATTTTACCTTCACCCATTTCATTGTTAACCTCTTTAAAAAAAAGTCCACCACAATGAGTAAACATGATCTGCTCTTGACGAATATAAAACTGAAACAGATTAAGTGTTTGGAAGTTCCATATGTTCTTATTGATTAGTATCATGATAAATCTTTTCAAGACTTTGCATGTGAGGCTGGTCAGACGTATGAGTCTGTAATTTCCTAACTTCATGCCTTTTATGCAAGGGGAATGACTGAAGCTGTTTTCCATTTGCTCGATACAAAACCTGTACGGAGGCTAAGACTGAACAGTGTTGTTAGGATGGTGGCTAAATATTCCTTCATGCTACTAAAGACACAGCCAGGGATACTGTGAGGACCTATTGACTGCAGTAGTTTTAGCTTTTGATAGCGCTTTTAAGACTTGTCTTGTGTAATAGCTGGAGGAGATCCAATGTCAAATATATCTTGTGGAAGTAATGGAGGAGTAGACAGGGGTACAAGTTTGAGCTGAATTTGTCAAGATTCATTCGACCAAATTTATGCTCTTAAGCATGTCTCCTGATAACTGACCTAGATGCAGTTGCCCTGCTCGAGGCTTTAAAAGCCATGATGTAAAGAAGGGTTGTCAGAAAGAGTCCAGGACCCTGTAAAAATGGTCCGGTTTCCTGGGGGCAGGGGGTCAGACTACAGGAAAGTATCTTGGATGGCATCATCCACATCTTCTAGTTTTGGAGGAATAGCCAGATGATTGTGCTCATGAAGCCTAGTACATTTTCTATTTTCTTAAACTGGAGGGTAATCCTGAGCCTCTCAATTGAAGGATTCCCCCCAAAAAGGCCTTATCTGATGTGGTTGAGGCAAGGTTTTCATCTGATTCAGATGGCCTATGATCTTGAGGAAAGCTGGCCCATGTAAGATGACTCATCTTCATCAGAGTCATAGGAATTAGAAGACTTCTGGAAGAGAGGTCCCTTTTCCTTTTGACAGGAGAAGTTGCTGGGGCAGATGTGCTACCAGGGCTCAGCTACCTGGATCTCATTAAATTCATGAGATTCTCAGCTAACATGATAAAATTCTGTGGGTAGGCCTGAAGGGGTCCAGGCTGGAGGCAACCTTCTCATGTTTTGCCTTGGGTGTGGTGTCAGCTGTCATTGTTTAGGCCACAGGTACGCAGATATGGCCTGTATCCAGTCTGCTGAGGATTCTACCCTCCCTTTTCCATAGGTCTGATACAGGAGTTGGAAGCCGGAGCCTGCAAAATGACTTTGGACCCAACGGACAACCTATATCCTTCAAATCATACATATGTTGACAGCATAGCATACTCTACAAGGGTCTCACCAGAGGCCTTGGACAAACACAATGCGATCAGTAGGGATTGCAAACACATCTCTCCCTCTTCAATAACAAGCCCGGGTGGACTATCCAAAACCAAAGGTCTGTCAACTGACACCTTGACTTCAGATGCTTTTTTTGTGAAGAAAATCGGACTGAGCATGACTGATTATCGGACACCATTCAATCTGTGGGCCACCACTCTTGCTTTCTCTAAAACCATTTCAAGTAACTCTGCCCTATGGTTCTAGAATGAAACTGAGCACACTAGGAACAGTTGGGCATGTTGAGTGTGGAAGTCCCTGTGAAGGATTTGCTTCCTGTGCTCTAAACAAACATTAGTCTTCACCAATTAAACACTCTAGACAATGTGATATGAAAAAAGATTTTCCCCAACAGGGTACTTAGCTTGCTGAGAGAATTAAACTTAAGGTTTTACTGTGTCTAGACAATTCAGATCTCGTGGTCCAACAACCAAGACTCACTCTTCTAAGAGAAGGAAACCAGTCTGGTGGATCCCTGCCATAAACAGACTACACAATAGGAGGAGGAAACTAGTTCAGGAAAAAAAGCAAATCCCAAGAAGGAAAGACAGCCATGATCAGTATCAGTAAGAAACTAAGGTCCCTCATAAAATCATCCAAAGCTAACTTCGAAAGAAAAATAGCCAAGGATTCAAAAGATAACCACAAAGCCTTCTTTAGCTATGTTAAGAATCTAAGTGGCAACTCGTAGATATGCACTGAGCTAGTGCAAAATAGCACAAAATATACTGAACCAGTGGCAACTCGCAGATATGCACTGAGCTAGTGCAAAATAGCACAAAATATACTGAACCTACTGATATTGCCAACATCTTGGCAGATAGATTCAGTACAAACTTCACCCCCCTCACACACCCAAAAGGGCCCACAACAATACTGGAAAAGTGTACTGTCCCAGAAATCACAGATGCACAGGTGAAAACAGCCCTTTCAAAAGCCAAAAAACACAGCGTCAATGGAGTCAGATGGTGTCCCAAGCTGCGTCTTGCACGAACTACAGAATGAACTAACCTCCCACCTAAACTTGCTGTTCAACCTCAGCCTCTTCACAGGCTAAGTGCCCATAGAATGGCGCACAGCAATGGTTATTCCGCTCCACAAAGGACAGGCTGCAACTGACTCTGGTAACTATCACCCCCATAAGCCTGACTAGCCTGGTCTGCAAGGCTATGGAGTGCATCATCATGGAACTCATTAGCAAAGACATTGGGAACCTCCAAACACTTGACCCGACCCAGTTCGGCTTTAAGGGCAGATCATGCCTACTAAACCTGGTTGACTTTTTTGAGACAGTCACCAAGGCCATAGACGAGGGAAAGGTGGTTCACACAGCCTACCTTGACCTCGCCAAGGCATTCGACACCATTCCCCACTCGGGTATTACAGAAAAACTCATTAACCTGAACATAAACCCCTACGTCATGAGATGGGCTGCTAACTGGCTTACAGACAGAACTCACAATGTAAGAATAGTGGGCTCCAGGTCAGACTCTAAACCAGTCACAAGTGGTGTCCCGCAAGTCTTGGTCCTAGGACTCTTACTGTTCGGCATATACTTTTCAGAAGTACAAACACAGGATGACTATGGCTAACCAAGTTCACGGATGACGGCAAACTGGGAGCCATAACTGACTCTCCATCTGACACGGACATCCTCCAAAAGGGCCTTACTGAGATGGACACCTGGTGTTAAAGTTATGGCCTCAAGTTAAATGCCAAAAAATGCATAGTCATCCCGTATGGGAAAAACAAAACACCCACGAATTACCACATAGGTGACAGCCCCCTTAATACAGAAGAGGTAATAAGAGATCTGGGGACCCAGGTAGATAGCAATCTCTCCTTTGACAATCATATTCCCAAAGTAGTTAGGAAATCCTTCTATGTAGCCATCTAATTACTAAAGGGTTTGCATCTAGAAATAAAGAGGTTATAGTGCCCTTCTACTCGTCACTCATCAGACCCATCATAGAGTACAATGCCCCATTTGGGATGTACCTCACAAGACACTTCCAACAGCTGGAAAGACCACAAAAGTACATATGTTCTATGCAGCCCGACTCAAAAAAAAACTCCGGCTGTACTCAGTGGCATATCGCTTATTCAGAGGTGATCTCTGCCTGACTTACAAAGTCATGTCCAACTCAGAATTGATGGACATTTTCCACCTAAAGAAATCCAAGTCACTGTGAGCCATGCGCTCTAGTGAGCTAAACCTCGCCACAACAATAAATAGAACATGCTGGAAAGATAGATTCCTGTCACAGACACTCCCCATGCTTTGGAACAAAATTCCTAACTACATTAGGCAGAGCCCCTCACTAACACTCAAGAGAAACCTTGACCAGTGGATGGGTAACAGAAAATACACCCCTGGGATCACTTCACTGGCTCTGCTTGTCAGAGGCTCATTTAATCAATCAATGGGGTGGCGAAAACCGACGCACTCTGGCTAGGCTTGCAAATGCCCTCGGGCAGACACCCTAGTACCTACCTATGAAACTATGAACTCAAAAGAATAATTTTCTTAGTTATAGTCATTTGCTCACCCAATATTTCTAACAGAGTACTCTGTGGGGAATTTTTAAAATCTGCCATCTTATTACACACCCAAAATATATGTCGCTAGTTATCTTTTTCTTTCCCATCGCACCTCCAACATTTGCTGTCTACCTGTGGAAAGAAATCTTTGAATTCTGGTTGTGGTACAAAAATACCTATGCAAACACATCCAAACAAAAATCCTAAACCTTCCAACTGCACTTCTTCTTGAGTTAGAAATGCCTTTTGCCAGGATGAGTCTAGAAAGCACTCTAAAAACACAAATCTTGTGAGAAGGAACAAGAGGGGCTTTCCCACAGTTTATAATACCCATGTCAATCAGATAGGACTACTTGACACACAGTCCCTTTTCAGGGGCAACCCAGGAGCAATGTCTAGTTAAGTGACTTGTTCAAGGTTGCATAGTAAGTATACAACTGTGTCACCGTATCTAAAGCTTACAACCTTAACCTCGACAACTAAAAACCTAGGTCAATAAGGAGATTTCTTACCCATGCTAGAGTCTCCTGACACTTGCAGAAAGGCTCTGCAAAGATAAGCAAGTCGTCTAAATACTGAAAAATATGAATATCGTATCTAAAGATGGTAAATACCTATCAAGACTGATAGGATCAATGTGGTTTTGTGAACAACATAAATAGAACAATAATGATCTACAGGGAAGCAGAATCTAAGAAAATAACTACTGCTATTAGTGGGTCTGGATGCAGAAAAAGCATTTGATAAAGTAAGCTGGGATTTTATGAGTATAGCAATGAAGATATTTGCATTCCCTGAAACAATAACAAGGTTAATTAGGAGGATATATGAAGGATTGGATGAAGAAATTAAAGTGGAAGTGTTCAGCAAAGATAAGTTGTATCTGAACAAAGGAACCAGGCAGGGGTATCCTCTTTCCTCTTTGCTTTATATTTGGAGCATACCTCTCAACCTGGAAACATCAAAAAGTTGGACGAAGGACCATGAAAAGTAGATACAACTGGCTAAAAACTGGGATACTCATTAACATAACATTTGCATACATAATCATGTAACCTTGCCCACTCCAATGGAATTGAGAGAGACCAACATGAAAACTGAAGTCACTAAACAATAAATAATGGCAAACATTTGAATTTCAGACTTCATCTCTCTCAGAAAATACATAATGCAAAACCTACTATTCTAGCAACAATCTGAGTTTACAGGAACAATATTTAAACTCTGTCTCTATTTTTATGCCTTTGTCCCACCATTATTTTTGGCTTTGTCCAGATTTCTTGCTCTGAGAGATTGACAGGTATGATCTGTTACTATTCTTCAGCCTTTGTGCTTTATCCAGATTTCTTGAGCTACAAGGTTGAGAGGTTTGCAAACCTCTGAACTACTGCTGCTACAGCTCGATCGATCTTACTCCCTGCCAACAAACACAGTGTGTAGTTCAGAAAAGTCCTGTTCAATAAAATTTACAATTGTTTGCCTTTATCCATATCTCTTCAGCTACTAGGTTAAGTGGCATGCAAACCTCTTAACTGTGTCTGCTGCTGCACGATCAGTCTTACTCCCCCCGACCACACACCTGCCCCCAAATGCAAGAAAATACATGCTAAACACAAGCCCTGCAACTGGTATTCCAGCAACTTTACAATTTTTTTAGGTTGGTGTTCAGAAAATGCTTGCTGAACACAAGTCCAGTTATTCAAGCAACTTCACATTTTTTTTGGCTTTAACCATATTTATTCAGCTACTATGTCAAGAGGTATGCAAACCTTTGAACTGCTCTTGCCTGCTGCTACTGCTCGATCGATTTTACTCTCCTCGCCCCCAAACACAAATGTGGGTCAGAAGAAAATATATATTAAACACAAGCCCTATTATTCAAGCAACTTTACAACTTTTTTAGGTTATATCCAGGTATCTTGAGTTGTGAGGTCAGGAGGTATGCAAATTTCTAAAATGCTGATGTTACAGCTGGATTGAGCTTACGCCACACCCCCAAACACAGCTGGAGTTCAGAAAATGCTTGGTAAACCCAAGTCCTGTTATTTAAGCAACTTTACATTTTTTTGGCTTTATCCTTATTTATTCAGCTACTACGTTGAGAAGTATGCCGAGCTGCTGCTGCTACTACTGCTTGGTCAATTACTGTTACAGCATTTCATGTAGTGGGTAATATAGCAACTGGGTTCTTAGCTGATTTCAGAGCATTCAGTTATTTAAAAGAAAAAAAAAGTTGCAACTGCACTGATGAAATACTAATATACATAACTCCCTATTACAGTGGTTACATGTAGCGACTATCTTATCAGCTTACAAGTGTAGAAGCAACTAGTGCTTTATTACAGTTTCACATAAAAGTCCGTATGTGACCTGGTGAAAAATTAAGCTTTTCAAAAGACAAACTATTGGCTTTTTACTTATATTTACTTATACAAGTCCCTGAGAGTTTTTCAGTCAAGGAGTAAGTTATGTGTGATATTCACATATGCCATGGAACAAGCCCCAGTATTATTTAACAAGTGTGCTTTCCTCGTGGCAATAGTAACATGTAATACTATTGCTTACAACCCAATTGTGGCTAAATAACACAGAAATCTGTCTAGAGTTGGTCAACAGAGAAGATCTCTTCCAGTCGCAAGCAAAACTTTCTCAACCAAAAGTCAGATGATCTCAGAAGGTTACAGTGCAGACTCTTAGATGGTATACGGATAACATTCCTGCAGTGTTATCACTGCCTGGTATCAAAATTTAAATATACCATCTGCTCCTTTATGCTGACAAAGGTCAGAACACATTACAGAGATATCTAGTTTCTGGTTATAATCAGACATCCAACATCCATTAAACAGAAAATGTAGCCATTTTTAAGCTGAGGAAAAGAATTCAAGTTATTCAAAAGATGTAATGCCTGGGGTATGAAAATGTAAATAGGAGGGGTAAGTGCTGACTGAGTTTATATCAGCACTGTGCGTGCATGTGAAGCATGCATTGTCTTCCTTAAAGGAGAAGTAGATACTGCCACCACAGAGCATTTTTTCGGGATTTAAACGGGCCAATTGGGAATTCGTGGCACCCTATTATTTTTTGCCCAAAACTGGGAAATACTGAGGAATTTGGTACAGTTGAGAGGTATGATTTTTTTGGAGCCATTGGCAAAGAAAATGAGAGACTTGCAAATGCAAAGATATCATTAGTATGGTAATCAAGAAAAGTTGGCTTTGTTTGCAGATATTTTGTACCTGATAAATCCAGAAAAGGACATATGTGTTGTGGAACATTTTGATACATTTTCAAGCCTTTTGGAGATACAAAAATTAATGAAGACATAACAAAAGCTATAGCTGAAAACTATGTACCCATGTGTGAAATGGTTTGGGAATACCCATATTTAAGGGGACATAAGATGAAGTACTTGTGAAGACTGTGTAGAGATGGGTGAAGAGAAATGTGAAAACTGGTAGAGATGGGTGAACGCTGCCAGCCAAGTCAAACAGAATTTGATACATAATTCTGGCATTTGTAAATATAAATGTAAACTACAGGCTTGTTTCTTAAATGAAAGAAAACACTGTAAAATGATGAACTTCAAGATGGTAGCAACATTGCCATCTGCTGTAAGGAAAACTAAGTCGAGCATTTCAAATCTTTCTTTTGAAATTAAAATGATTTCATCACTGCCTTTGTTGTTTTACAATTCGGCTCTGGTCCGGTTAGATGAAGGCTTCCTGCCTATTGTTTTAAGGCTAAAGTTAATGACCAGAATTTACATATGGAATGTCCTTTACTGCTCTAAGTATAAAAGAATGTAAATGCAGTTTCTGTGTGGCCTGGGAATCAGGAAGGTGTAAAATGTGATGTAATGTTAAGCAGAACTGCAGTTTCAATTTAAAAAGTGAGAACCAGAGATTACTAAGCATTTTTGTCTTGATATCCAATCTACAGCACTGCCTGTTGTCTTAAGTAGTTATCTTAGAAGTGTGTTTTCTTGTAATAATAGCTAGGACTATAAAGCTTAGACTAAGTGTTTTTCTGTTATGTCAGAACTGCACTACTGAATTACTTAGTTTCTGTGTGATCTCTGAATTCTTGAATGGCACTGTGGTGTAGTAGTATTGTCTTGTGGTTTTAAATTTATTAAATATTTTTAAACCCTTTTCAACTGTGGTTGGTTTATGTATAGATTAATTAAGCTCTAGAGTACATTGCATGCTTATAAGTGATCCTGTAATAAACCCTTCCAATAAGCCCTGATTGCTTAAGTCACACTACTATTGGATAATAATATTGCACAGTAATAATTGGACACCCTTTTAAGGGCCTTTGGGTAGCTGATAATTATTAGCTGGTGGTGGCAGTAATTACTACCGTATAGTCTGGGTAAAGGGGCACAGCTGGAGAATGTCGGCCTTTCCCAGGAGAGTGTGTGAAGTTGTATAAATACTTATCTCAAATTGTGTGTGTGTCAGCTACTTGGGCAGGGACATGAAGCACTGGTTGGACAGAGAGGATACTGGAGGTTAGTTTGCCTGCTAGGCTGAGATCTGGACCCAATAGCTGTGCTAGTGGGGAGTGTTATTGGGGACCTGGGGAGCAAGGGAGCAACCAGCCCCAGGCTGACTGTGATTTCTGTGGGCACTTAAGGGAAATTGTACTTTACTGTGTGTATTTGTTATCCTTTCCTCTGGTGTTAGTGGCGAGGATTGAGGCTCCTTGATTGCTGGGCCAGGGCACAGCCGTCACAGTACTAAGGAGTATGGGTTAAAATGGCTCTGTTATGGTAGCTCAGGATATGCAGGAAGAGCCTATATAAAAGCTAACACAAATGCTGAGAAGCTGGAAGCTCTTAGTTTCAGATATGGATAGCAAGATACAAGCAGTGCAAATATTTTCGTTCCTTTAGTTTTACATGCAGGTCACACCTATTTTTATCAATCAGAGAAGAAGTTGTAGATAATAATAGAGAGTTGAAGAACTTTATCTGGGACAGGAAGAGGGCAAGAGTTAATTGGGCTAAGTTGAGCCCTTCCAATAAAATAAGGTGGTTTAAGACTACATAATTTGAAGGGATATTTTACAGATACACAATTAAGGCTCACATCCGTAACACAAGCAGAAGGTTATACTTCAAAATGGAAAGGGATGTTGATGGAGCAAAGGGGGGAATTCAAGAAATAAAGAGTGCGGAATTTTGGATGCAGATCCTTAAGGAGAATAAGTAAAACCATACAGAATATTATAAAGTAGCAGAAAGTATTCAAAAAACTAAGCCAACACAAGAATGCAGAAGAGATTTTGTCAACAGAGATGACTTCAACCAGGGTACATAAAAAAGGTACGAGGGGGATGGAATTTACTGGAGAAAACTGATAAAAGAACCAAATTACTGGGAGCAAATAACTAGAGAGAGAAAGGTAAGAGAGTGGGATGAGGCAAGGATGATGTTTGGACTGCAGGCTAGTGACTGCCTACCCTAACAAGAATTGATACAGTAAAGGCAAAGAGAGAGAAAGGGATAAGGGAATCTTAAGTGAAAGAAATGCTCTGGTAGAATTTTTAGTTGAATATAGAAGCTGCTGTTAAAAAAATGGATAACTGGTAGTAGGGAATATAAGCCACTGCATGTTAGCCAAAAAAGTCAAACAGAGGAGGTTAGAAAAGATTGGGAAGAGAAAGTGGAAAAGCAATTTACATGAGAACAATGCAAGGACATATGTATGGCTCCCAAGATGCAACAGAGTTCAGAAGGTTTAGGATCTTTACTTCAAAGTATTTGCATAGGTATTGTTATACCTCCAAGCAGACTTCAGAGATTTTTTCCTCAGGTAGACAGCAAATGTTGGAGGTGTGATAGGTAAAAAGAGGTTTTGTGAGTGTAGTGATTTGGCAGATTTTAAAAATAAATTCCCTACAGGCTACTCTGTGAGAAATACTGGATGAGAAAATGTCTGTAACAAAGGAAATGGTTACTTGGAGCTGGGACACAGGATCTAAATTGCCTACACAGAAGTAAGAATAATTATTAAGTTTAATTCTGTTGGCTGTCAAACAAGAACAAGTACTGAAAAATGAAACCCAATGAATTTGAAGTACTGAATGTTTTAAAAGATAAAAGAGCTGGATGAATGATCGTTACAGGAGAAAAGGGGCAAATTACACAGAAATAAATAAATGAAGTGAACATTACACACAGAATAATGTTCAGGAAGAGTGAGGTTTAAAGAAAGGCAGGAATTCAGAAATGCACGTAATGCTGGACTGACAGGTACAAGGAAAGAAAAGATATGGGATGCATAATGTATGTATGTAAATGGAAAATTTTTTTTAATATTGTCTGTTTTCGCTTCTGTTAATGAGAAGTTATGTACCTACCATAACGTTCCATGTTAGTTGTCTTCTTCTCGCCTTCTTTCTTGCTGGATGGGTTTGGAGCCGACCCTCGGCTCCGACTCGGCCTACACTAAAGCTCGAGAGCTATTTATACCGGCTCGAAGCTACCCTATATCCCACAATGCTAGGCGCTAACTACCCAGATCTCATTTGATAGCTGAAACCACAGCAGTTCTGATCTCCAAAATAAGGAGAAGAGGAAACCTCACTCGTAAGTCACCTAGACCTATAGCTACCAGTAAGGATAGCCAAGGGGGCCAACACTGAGGCAGGAAGAAGATCCCCAAGGATCCTTAGGTCTGTCCAGGCTAGGGGGATGGGACGCAAGAAAGAAGGCGAGAAGAAGACAACTAACATGGAACGTTATGGTAGGTACATAACATCTCAATGTTAAGTTGTCAATCTCGCCTTCATTCTTGCTGGATGGGACCGCATCCCTAGCACCTTCACCCTGGGTGGCTCATCGGAACAGACTCTTGAGAACGGTGGAACCAAAATTAGCCCGGCTTCGGGAGGCCATGTCTAATTTGTAATGAGAGATAAAGGTATGAGGAGAGGCCCATGTGGCTGCCGCACAAATGGAATCTATTGGTAATCTAGCCTGAAAAGCTATTGACGTGGCTAATACTCTAGTTGAGTGAGCCCTGGGCCTTGACGGTAGCTTTTGGCGTCTGAGGTCATAGATGAAAGTAATCACAGAGGCCAGCCATCTAGAAAGGGTTACTTTGGAAACTGGAAGGCCTTTCTTCCCTGCCGCATAAGATAGGAAGAGCTGCTCAGATTTCCTAGCTTGCTT
The DNA here is from genome assembly GCF_019279795.1 of Protopterus annectens. NCBI lineage: Eukaryota > Metazoa > Chordata > Ceratodontiformes > Protopteridae > Protopterus > Protopterus annectens. The sequence goes on from NC_056728.1 coordinate 257,305,862, forward strand.
GGTTCTATCCAGATAGTAACGGAGCTGACGATGAACGTCCAGAAAATGCAGCTTTTGTTCCGCTCTGTTGGAGTAGTTGGGGAAGAAAACTGGGAGATCGATAGTCTGGTTTAGATTCGCCTCAGAAGAAACCTTGGGTAAAAAGGACGGGTTAGTCCTGAGGGACACTCTGTCTTTATGGAAAACTAGATAAGGTGGACGAATGCAAAGGGCATGAAGTTCTGATACTCTTCTCGCAGATGTTATGGCTACTAGAAAAAGAGTCTTCCAAAAGAGCAATTTCAAGGAGCAGGAAGCCGCAGGTTCAAAGGGGGGAAGAATCAAGGAAGTTAAAACCAAGTTTAAGTCCCACTGCGGTGGGGGGTCTCTGATTGGGGGCTTAAGCAAAAAGATACCTTTAAGAAAGGTTTCACAAAGCTTATGGGACATGATACTGGAGTCCGAAAAGCCTACATGAAAGTTCGAAATAGCCGCTAACTGTACTCTGATGGTGGAGGAAGAAGACCCTGAGTGAAACAGTTCGGCTAGGAAGTCTAGGACTGACTGGATAGGGGCAGTAAAAGGATCTATATTTCTAGCTCCTGCCCAGAAGGAAAAACGCTTCCACTTGCTGGCATAAATCCTTCTGGTAGATGACTTTAGGGAAGCTATAAGTATGTCACGCACAGAATGGGAAATAAGGGGAAGCCTGGCTAGGGTTGGAATTGGAGCAACCAAGCTGTGAGGTTGAGAGATTGGAGGGAGTGGTGCAGCTGTATCGACTGATGGGTCAAGAGATCTGGAACTGGATCCAGATGCCAGGGCTGCCCCAAGAGGTAACGATGCAGGAACGGAAACCATATCTGTCGAGGTCAGTAAGGAGCAATGAGGATCATGGTGGCTCTCACGGCGGTAGCTTTCTGAATCAATTGAGTGATTAATGGAAAGGGGGGAAAGGCATACAGAAGTCCCCGGGGCCAATCGTTGACTAGAGCGTCTCTGGGGGGGGGGGTGGTGGCCGGGAAGAGAGTGAAGAAGTCATGGCACTTGCTGTTTTGAGGTGTTGCAAAAAGATCGCAGCAAGGTCAACCCCATTTCTGAAAAATTTCTTCCACTACTGCTTGTTTGAGAGACCACTCGTGTGGCATGAGAATGGCTCTGCTCAACCTGTCCGCTATGATGTTGGACTTCCCGGGGATGTGCATTGCTATCAGAAACCGCTGAGAGGAGATCACCCACTGCCAAAGTCTGAGTGCCTCTCGACATAAGGGATAGGACTTGGTTCTGCCCTGCTTGTTGATGTACCACACTACGGACATATTGTCCTTCTGAACTGCAATAGTCCCGATGGGAAGAGAGTCCTGAAGGGCTTGCAACGCTAAAACTACTGCTCTCATCTCCAAGACATTTATGTGCAGGTGGCACTCAAAAGGTTGCCATGTGCCCTGGACTGTCCTGCCTTGAAAATGCCCCCCCCACCCGATCAGGGAGGCATCCGTTGTTACCGTGGCGACCGGGGGAGAAGGAACAAATGGTCTGCCCTGAAGGACTTGAGGGGAGACCATCCACCAAGAAAGGTGTTTCTTGCAAGACAGGGTTATTAAAATGTTGTGTGACATTGGAAGCTGTTGAAAGGACCACTGGGAAAAAAGCATCCACTGAAGGATCCGCATATGAAAGCGAGCTAGGGGAAGTAGAGTAATGGCTGCTGCCATGAGACCTAATACCTTCAGGACAAACCTGGCCTGGATTTTGTTGTTCTGAAGAAGGATGTGAACAAGCCTGCGAATATCTAGAACTCTTTGCTCGGTTAGTTTTGCGGAGAGCCGGACTGTGTCCAAGGTGGCGCCTATGAAGGTAACAGACTGACAAGGCAGACTTTTCGAAATTTATGGAGATACCTAGCCCTTTGCAAGTATGAATGGTGCAATCTCTGGAGAGGAGAAGCTGACGCCTGGTGGTGGCAGTGAGGAGCCAGTCGTCTAGGTATGGAAACACCTGGAATCCTTGACGCCTCAGATGAGCCGTAACCGCTGCCATGCATTTGGTGAACACTTAGGGGACTGTAATGAGACCAAAGGGCAGGGCTCTGAACTGCTAGTGACTGGCTCCCAGCCGGAAGTGGAGAAACCTCCTGGAGCACCTGTGCATCTTGATGTGGTAGTACGCATTCTGAAGGTCTACTGAGCACATCCAATCGTCCTGACCCAGAAAGGGTAGAATGGACTGTAGCGTGACCATCCGGAACTTCGTTCTTCTTACAGACATGTTTAGTCTGCTGAGATCCAATATTGGTCTCCAGTCCCCTGTCTTTTTTGGTATCAAAAAGAACTTGGAGTAGATTCCGGATCCTTGTTGGTCTGCTGGGACTGGCTGGATGGCTCTTTTTGTTAGCAGTTTTGATATTTCTAGTACTGCTTGTTCCCTTAGACTGGGTGGAACGTCTGGGAGGGGTCCTTTTTGGCTGAGTTGGGGTGTGGATAAAAGGAATTTTGTAAACCTCGGATATAATCGACTGTATCCATTTGTCTTGGGTGAGTGAAAGCCAGGCTTCTGGGTACAGTGATAACCTTCCCCCGACTGCCTCCGAAGGCGGACAGTCGGGCAGCTTCTCAGGGATGCTGGAAGGGTTTGTCAGAAAGAGACTCTCTGCTACCCTGATTTTGCGGACCTCCTTTGCCCCTAGGGCGGCATCGGTTATTGTTTCCCCCCTGCCTCTAGAGGGGAACTGACCTCTTGCGTCAGGCACGACCTCTTGTGGTTTACGGAACCACATTTTCCCATCCTTCTGACCCTTAGGGTATGGTTCAGACGGGGTGGAAAAGCGGACTCCCAAGGCAGAGAGAGTCTTGCCTTCTTGCTCGCATCGGGTCAAAGTATCCTTCACCTGAGGTCCAAACAAAGCTGAACCGTCAAAGGGGGAGTTAGTGAAGGATGCCTTAAAGGGGTCTGCAAAGTTACAAAGCTGCATCCAGCCGTGACGCCGTAAGGCCACGCCTGTGCCTGCAGCCGTACTCGCCCCATCGGCCGCATAGGAAATAAGCCGCATGGAAGAGTTGACAATGGAATTCAGGGTTGCCAGCTGGGAGTTTATTTTGTCCTGAGACCCCGCAGCTGTTGGATCCTGTAAGACCTCACCCACTTCTTTGAGCATGTCTCTTTGAAGGCGGGTGAAGTGGCACAGATAATTCAGCGACCGCATGACAAAGGTCGCTGAAGAAAACATCCGCTTGCCGTACCTATCCATAGTCCTAGACTCCTTGCTAGGAGGATGGACAGGTACTGAAGGATCAGCCAGTTCCTTCTTAGTGGCTGCATTCACCACCATGGCGTCAACTGGGACACCCTTGGCTAAAAACTGTTTGTCCGAAGGGGCTGTTATGAATTTTGAAGGCCTCCATGGGGTAGGTTCCATCGTATCAGGGGCCGTCCACGCCTTCTGCGCCACCACTTCCATGAGGGGGTCAAAGGGCGGAGACACCCAGGAGGTGGAAGGGCGAGAGCCAAACGCCTCTAGGTAAACCGACTCATCCTCGGAAGGATTAAGGGTAGACCAGTTCCCCCTCTGCTTCAGGATCTCAAGGATGTCTGAAAAGGAGACATCCTCAGAGGGGGACCATGGGGACCCTTCCGACTCATCCAAGTCAGTGTCCGATGTAATGGACTCAGGGGAGTCCACATGCTTCCTCTTACATTTCCTCTTCCGAGGGGGTTCCCCTGATGGATCAGGGGAAACCTCGGAAGAGGAGGATATTCCCAATGGGGAAACCTGAGGCGTTGGATCTCTACGGTCAGGAATGAGAGGGTGGGTAGAGACCGCAGCAGGCACTACAGAGGGAGGAGCTGAGGGAGCCGACCATGGAGCAGGCACAGGGGCCAGCACGCTCCTCATGACTTTGAAGGCGCCCCTATCAGGCAGGGAAGAAGGTCCCCGCTCCAAAGAGATAAGGACCCCTCCCGGCACCGAGAGGGACGGTTCGAAGCCGATGTCGGGGCTGAAATTACCAGCGCAAAAGCTCCGAGAGGGAGAACGGGGCCGGACAAGGGTCCGATGCCACTCACCCCCTCGGAGCCGACGAGGAAGTCCATGTGCCCGGATCCCTCCAAGGATGGGAGCATGGAAGAGGACGGAGCCGAAAGGTGAGGTATCGGCTCTGACGTGTCGACGGCCACGGCTCCCACAAGCTCCACCTCCGAACTCAGAGGAAGAGTCGGAGGAGGAATCGAAGATGGGGTGGGAATAGCCACTGTCTGTTGAGAAGGGCTATGGAGCATCTGGGCTAGTGCCTGAGACTTAAGAAGTCTACTAACCACCCTCTCGAGGTCATGGTCCGAGAGCCTGGAAGACCTACAGGAATGGGTTCGATGGCTCCGCTCCGAGAGTAAGGGAGACCTCGGAGCCGAGTGAACAGATTCCAAGGACGGAGACCTGGACCGTTTACGGTTGGCAGATGGCGCCAACACCACTATCGGCGCCGACTGAGTCCTAGAATCATCGGCTCCGTCTTGAGCCGATGTAGAAGACTGAGTTTGAGAAATGTCGACTCCAGCCGGAGCCGATGAGGAAGACTGTGTCTTGGAAACATCGGCTCCAGCCAGAGCCGATGTAGCAGCAGTCAGAGCACTACCAGTCGAAGGCTCTGAACACGGAGCCGACGGCTTAGATGGCTTCGAAGGCTTCCCCGACGATGACTTGGTCGGGGAACCTTCAGGCTTTAATAAGCCCCTCAAAATTAACTTATTTCTGCGTTCCTGCAGGACTCTTGGACTGAATGCATGTCAGACAGAACAAGAGTCCTGCAGGTGCAGAGGGCCCAGGCAATAAACACAAGAAGTGTGACCGTCTGTCAGAGACATTTTCTGACAGCACGAGTCACACTTCTTGAAGCCTGAGACCCTGGTGTCTTTAGACATCCTAAAAAGTACAAAAAATACACACACACACACACACACACACACACACACACACACACACACACACCCTTTAACACAAGCTAAGTCAGTCACACAACAATTTAAACTGACAATTTAAAGAAAGAAGAATAGGCCCAAAGGCCTACTACCAAAGAAGGGGTTAGGATTAAGGGATTAAAAGGGACTGGAAGGGAGATTAGCTATGAAGGGAAGCTAATGGGATGGTCGCTAACAAAAAACTAACTGAAAATCTGACTAAAAGGGAGAAATTCAAGAATTATAAAATCTAACCTGCAGAGCCGGTAATAAACGCACCTCGCAGCTGTAAGCGGCAAACGAGATCTAGGTAGTTAGCGCCTAGCATTGTGGGATATAGGGTAGCCTCGAGCCAGTATAAATAGCTCTCGAGCTTTAGTATAGGCAGAGTCGAAGCCGAGGGTCGGCTCCGAACCCATCCAGCAAGAATGAAGGCGAGATTGACAACTTAACATTGTATGTTTCCCTATGTCTTAAGTGCTAATTAAAAAAGGTGTTCTAGAAAAAAGAACAATGTGCAGAACCTGTAGTCTGCAATGGGCTATCTCAGGAGCTGGGAACTTTCTTGAAGCAGTGGATAGCCCAAAGGGTAAGGCAGAAAAAGTAGAGCCGAGTAAAATCTTACCATACAAATAGATGTCCTTTACTTTACTGTTGCAATATTCTTTACATCAGGGATTCCTTGCCTAGGGCAGCCAGATGTCCAGCCAGTACACCAAAGCCTTAGGGTGCTTTAAGGAACGCTGTACGTCACACGTATGCTCCACTTGTAGCATAGGGCATAAAGGTGACATCCAGACATACCATCCTCAGAAGTGACATCCCCAGCAGGAATACCAGTACAAGGAAAATCAAGAGGTAACCAGTACATCCAGAAGAGAAACGGACTAGGGGGAGGAAGGAGGGAGTGAATACTGCAACAGTAAAGGAAAGGACATCTGTTGAGGTAAGATTTTAAACAACTGTACTATGTCCTTGCATATCACTGTTGCAATATTCTTTACATTTGGGCCAAAGCTCAGGAAGAAACTTGGGAGGAGAAAAAACCAGCAGAGCCCTCTAGGAAGCCATGAAGGATGCCCTTAGCAAAACCAGCTCTAGCTTTGGAGATTTCATCCAACTTGCATTGCTTGGTAAAAGTATGCACAGAAGTCCAGGTAGCTGTCTCAAGAATATAGTATCCAAACCCCTGAAATAATAACCAAAAGAAGCCACAGCCCTGGTAGAATGAGCCTTTACAGAAGAAGGAAGGCTCTTACCATAAAAAGAATAACAAAAAGAAATAGCTTTAGAGATCCAAGAAGAAATAGTCTGTTTGGATACAACTAATCCTAGGGACCTAGTGTGAAAGAAAACAAAAAAACTGATCAGATTGTCTAATAGACTTAGTCTTATCCAAATAAAATCTGAATTGCCTACGCACATCCAAAGTATGCAGCACCCTGTCACTGGCAGATTACAGAGAGGGGAAAAATGCAGGCTAATGAAAATACTGATTAAGTGACAACTCATTAACCACCTGGTGTGTAAAAGAAGGATTACGAGTAGTAAGCAAAGACACCTTTGCCCTTATGAAGCACCAAAAAAGAAGGACAAGCCATAAGGGCTTGAAGCTCAGACACCAGTCTGGCAGAAGCAAAAGCCAACAAAAGAACAGTCTTCCAAGAGCAATGTTGTAAGGAAGCTGAAGCAGCAGGCTCAAAAGGAGCCTTAGTCAATTCCTCCAAGACAAAATTAAGATCCCAGGGAGGAGGAACAGGCTTCTTGGGAGGTCTAATAAGACAGACGCCTTTAAGGAACTGTTTAGCTTCAAATCTAGAAGATAAAGGCAGACAAGCAGAGATAGCTGATAACAGGGCCTTAACAGAAGAATAGGCCAACCCAGCATTGAGCAATTCACACAAGAGAGAACCAAAGGAACATCCAGAGAAAGTGGATCCTGTTTACAAGAAAGACACCAAACAGAAAACTTCTTCCAATTTGGATAAGTAGGATATCCTAATATTGGGTTTCCTGGCCTCTTGCAGGCCCCTAAGCATGTCCTCAGAAAAAAGGTGCCTATGTGGAATAAAAATCCTATCACCCACAGTGTCTGTTGAACAGTGGACAGGTGCGAATGGATGAGAGATCCCTTGTCTTGTGTGAATAGGTCCACCCTGTGAGGGAACTTGTGATGATTGCCCTTGGCTAAATGCAGAAGAAGTGGGAACCAATGCTGTCTCGGCCAAAAGGCAGTCACAAACAAGATTCTGGAAGTGCCCTGCTGAATTTTGAACAGGACTTTTGGAATGAAGGGGAGGGAAGGCATAAAGAAGCATCCCCTTTCAAGAAAAAGAGGGGGCGTCCACCTTCCACACCAGAGGACCTGGGACTCTGGCACAAAATAGATAAAGTTGTCTGTTCAGAGGGAAGGCAAACAGATCTACTTGAGGAGTGCCCCCTGGTGGGCAATGTCCAGAAACACAACTGTGAAGCATCTATTTGTGGGATTGACTTAAGGGCCTGCTCAGAGTGTCTGCTACAATTTGTTGACCTGAGGAAATGTAAACTGCCTGAAAAGTCACTTGATACTAGACAGCAAAATCCTATACCAGGAGTGCCAACTGGCAAAGAAGTTAAGATTTTGTTTCCCCCGATGTAGTACAGTCCATAAATACCCTGAGAGGTCCTGGGGAGAAAGGAGGATGAAAAGCCTGAAGAGCCAACAGAAGGGCTCTTCTCTCTGACACAGGTGTGCTAATTCTGTTGAAGAGGTGACCACACCCCCTGCACCTTTCGGGAGCCAAAAGCTGCTCACCATCCCACATCTGAAGCATCTGTGAACAGCTCCTGAGAGGGAAGAGGGGGATGAAATGGAAGCCCTGGATTTAGAGACAACTGCTGGATCCACCAGTGAAGTTCCTTCTTGAGACACAGTAGAAGGGAAACTACAAATTCTAGTGGATGTGCATGCTGAAACCAAACTGACTTCAGGAACCACTGAAATGTTCTCACCTGGAGTTTAGCCAGAGGCAGCGTAGGGATGGTGTTTACCATGAAGCCCAGAGCTCTCAGAAACTCCCTGGCTGTAATCGAGGCCAGAGAAAGATGAGTCTGAAAGAAGGAAATGAGAGTTAAGGCCTTGGGGAGGAGGCAGGGATGCCAGTAAAGGCACCGTCTGAATCCTGCAATACACAAAATCATGATCCTAAGGAGGAGTCAGAGAAGACTTTAAAAAAATAAACCAAAATAAAACCATCAACATAATAGGATGCTAATTCCTACCTGGCCAAAATATCCCTCCACTAGAAAACCTCCTCAGCTGGACTACCCAACATCTCCCCCAAGAGACCATCATTTTAGGTGACTTCAGTATTGCTTGGCAATCCTGTTGCGGCAACCATCCAAACCATCATCTAAACCTTCATGGTTCACCCAACTAGTCCAGTCACCAACCAGAATAAATAAATAACTTCAACAAGCACACTACCCTATATTGGATACTAGTCAGCAAGATTCCCCAGTCCTATATAGAAGGCTGCCTATCAGATAGCCTCAGTGATCATTCCCCAACATTCCTACTCAAACACATATACCAAGTTAAACATGTCATCTACCGTCAAATACATAAAAAACTACACTTTAACCTAATCACATTCACCTCATCCCTCAAAGAATGTAACTGGCACCCTCTAAATTACCTCAGCCTAGATGACGCATTCCAATTTTTCAATACTACCTTCCTAAGCATCCTAAATAACCATGCCCCCATAAGACTTACCAGACCCAAAGCCCAACCCTCCCCATGGCTACAGAAAACCACTAGGTCAGAAATGAAAAACAGAGATAAAGCCTGGGAACACTGGCACAAAACCAAAACCCCCTCAGCTAGACAGAAATTCCTAGAACTACGCAACAGAATCAAAAAACTAATAAAGCAGGACAAAATCCAATACTACCAGTCTGCCCTCAACTCCTGCCAACACAACCGCAAACAATTCTGGACCTCCATAAACTCCATCCTCCACCCAGGTAAAATCAATACCCCCCCACCTAACATTCCTCACTCCTCAGAAAAAATTGCTACCGCATTCAACACACTTCTCACAATCCGTACTATCACTAGCTAGACAACACAACCCCCATCCCCTACACCTCACACCTTCACCCAGTAATCTCCCCACACTCTTCTCATTTTCTCCCATTCCTATCTCCAACATAAGAAAACTCTTAACTAAACTTAAACCTACAAAATTAGCAGTAGACAACCTCCCAGGTGAATTCCTACAAATTGCAGCGGACGCCCTAGCCTACCTATTATCAATCTTGATTAACCGTTGTCTGTCAGAATGCTACGTCCCTACACTATGGAAAATGTCACACAATTCCCCTCCACAGAACTAACCAACTACCACCCCATAGCAAGTCCATCTCCATTCTCCAAAATACTAGAGAGATGCATTCACTCTCAAATCTCAGACCACCTTCCTTACTAACAACCTCCTTTCTAATACTCAACATGGTTTCCGAACAAACCATAGCACCACAACTGCCTTACTCTAAAATATCTCCTCTGCTACTTTCCTAGACCTATCTAAAGCATTTGACATGGTCCCACACAAACAACTCATCTCTGTTCTCAATAACCTATCCTTCTCTCAATTAGTCACCAACTGGTTTCAGAGTTACCTGTCTGACCGCCAGCAATCCGTTGTATGGCAAAATGAAATATCTCCCCAACTACCTGTCTCTATTGGCATTACCCAAGGATCCATCCTTGGACCTCTATTCTTCTCTATTTTTACCAATAATCTGGCCTCTGCCACCAAACATGGCGCACACATACAATATGCAGATGACTCAACCATCATCTGCTCAGCCCAGTCCCTACCCGAACTGCAAAAGGTCACACAGGATGCCTTTTCCTCTGTTGAAACTTGGCTATCTGATACCCAATTAATAATCAACCCCAACAAAACTAAACTCATCTTCCAACCCACCAAACATAATCAAAACAACTCTCACTTTAACATCACAGCAAAAGACAACACCACTATCCACCCAACAGATCAGACCAAATTACTAGGAGTTGAAATAGAAAATCTCAAATTTGACATTCACTTATCCATGACCATAAAAAAGTCCACAAAAAACTAGGAGCTTTATACAGAAATAAGCAACTCCTCACCAAAGCAGCTAGGATTTCCATTGTAAATTCGCACCTTATCTCCACCCTACTTTATGCCTCTCCAATATATACCAACCTAAGGCAATGCAATCTAAATAAACTTGAGACCTGCTACAACAAAAAAATTGCCAAATTCGCCACTGGGGCATCCTACCGCAGTCACCACTCTCTCTCACTTACTGAACTAGGCTGGCTAGAACTCCCTCACCTCCTTCAATGGTATCAACTCGCACTCGCCCACAAACTAGTAAACCATCCTCTAAAGGTCCCATCCCTCGAGAATCTACTCCAACCCTATCTCACCACCAGACTACTACGATCCAGCAACAAAAATCAATTACAGGTTACTAGAGCCAATAACGCTGATGGAGAAGCACTATTCTCCAGTGCTATAGCCAAATTATGGAACACCCTCCCCTCCCCACAATAACCTCTGTACCATCATGCACCCACTTTAAAGCGCACCTAAAAACATGCTGGCTATGCCCTTGTAACTCCCCCCTCTAACTTCTCCCCATCTACTCTCTACCTCTCTTCCACCCCATAAACTAATTTGATTACAACAAGCTCTGATACTTCCATGCCTATCTACTTATTATACAGCAGTAACTTCTTATTGTTGTTAATATCTGCTAAGACTTTGTGGATGGAACAGATGCTAGTTATCTACTGAATGCACTATGTTCATCTGTAACTGTTTGTAATATTTTAATTACTAGGATTCTTCATCTGTAACTGTCTAATATTTTAATTGTGGAGCTTTTCTCCCTGGGCCTCTGCTGAAAATGGACCTGTGTCCAGTTGGACTTTCCTGGTCAACAAATGTAAATAAATAATACATTTTTGAAGTATTCTGTGAACCCTAGGCTCTGAAGAAGAGAAATGGCGAAATGACGATTTTGCAACAGGATTTCTGGAGAGAAGCCCTGAATCACCAGGTTGTCCAAATAAGAAAATACCTGGATCCCCTGAAACCTCAAAAAACAAACACAGGGCAAGGCATTTGTTTAATACCCTTGGGGCAGTAGAAAGGTCAAAGGGCAAAGCAGAGAACTGAAAATGGCAGGAAACAATAGGGAAACGCAAAAACTTCCTGAAAGGGGGCTGGATCAGAATATGAAGATAAGCATCCTTGAGATCCAGAGACACCATATAAGCCTAAGAAAGCAAGAGAAGGAATAGTCTGAAGGGACAACATTTAAAAAGTGGGCACATTCAAAAAAAGTGTTTTGAGAGAGGTCCAGAATAAGACTCCAAGTACCCTCTTTTCATCCAGGAGTAACCCCCCCCCCCCCCGTGGGACATAGGCATCTCTAGAATAGTACCCCGAGTCAAAAGGTCTCAAAGCACCTCTGGGAAAAATGAGAGTAGTTGTTCCCAAGGGGGGCTGAGGAATGCCCATAAAAGGGGGGGGTTTCCACATCATGAAATACCCCTGGCAAATAATGGACAAAACCTAAGAATCCTGAATAATCTGAAGCCAAACAGGAAGAGCGAGACAAAGGCGAAGAGAAAGAGGAACGTGTCTGGGAAGAAACGGATAGTCAGACACCACCTGTTTTATCTGGAAAGAAAGATTTCTGAGACCTCGAAGTCTGAGTAGCCTTAGCAGAAGGAGCCCACTTTCCACTCTTTTTGCCCTTTGGAGGAGGATGAGATTGTCTGTGAACAAAGTCCGACTTATTGGGGGTAATTTCTCTGAAATTTAGGGACAGGAGAAACAAACACGTTTGAGTTCCTGTAAAGCTTTCCCCTTATCCTGAAGGGCCTTAAACAAATCAGCAGCAGCTTGCCCAAACAAGTGTTTATTACCAAAAGGGGCATCTCCATCAACTTAGCCTTGATATCATCAGGCAATGGTTGAGGCTAAAGCCAAGAATAGCTCCTCATCACTGATCCAAAAGCAGAAGCCCTAGAAGAAGCATCTGCTGCATCATAACTGCACTTGATGGAATGACCTGTGAGGAAGTCCCTAACAGGAAAAAAGCATAAGTTTTACCCTCAGAATCTGGGAGATCAGAAAACTTGGCAGGCCTGAGATAAAACAGCCAACACATACCTGGACATATGGGTCTGATCATTAAACAGCCCTAAAAGCCAAGGGGTCTTTATCAGAAGGTATTACCTTGGGCAAATGAAGCAACTGAGAGGGCTTGTCAGAGGCTACAGACACCACTGAGGAGTCAGCAGCAGACACTTCTACAAAAGGTTACAGTCCTCAGGCATCCTATAAAACCCATCAGGTTTCTTGGGAACAGGGGGCTGAGAATCTGGACCTTTACAGGCGTTGGAAAACACATCCAATAAAGCAGCCAAAACAGGAGGAACAAAGTTTAGAAGATTCCACCTACAACAAATCATAGTATCTCTTAGGAATCGCAGAGACCTGAGCACAATGCCATTATAAAAAATTCCATCATCCTGCAGATTGTGTCCCCAAAAGGGATTTCTTCAAAGGGAATATCAGGACTAGTAGATTCCTCTTCCTCTGACCCATAGTCCAAAGGGGAAGGAATATAAGAAGAGTAGAGATTCCTCATCAGAATCCAACTTCTCCTCAAAGGAATCCTGTTCCCTGGGTCTTTAAAGTGGAGTAGAGGACCAAGGGGGAGCTGGAATAGAAACCATCTGAGGAGGTTTCAATGCCATCAAAGCATTAAACAAACCCTGAGTGAAGGTCTGCCACTCCATTCTGTGGATCCCTAGGGGCAGGAGAAAAATTTAGCTTTTGTTTTTAATTTAATGGGACGTGTGCCCTGTAAAACTTGGAAAGACTGACCCAGTACAGCATTCAATAACAGTAGTAGGGACCTTTTTCCTGGCTAAAATATGAGGAACACCCCAAGGCCCCTCCAAAATAATCAACCATGGTTACCTCTGAGTGTCCAAAACAAATGTCTGCAAAGCCTCGTTTGGATGTGCTTAAAGCTGGATCCCTGCCAGTCTCCAACCCAGTTGCAGCACAGAAATCTGACAACAAAGTCGGGCGAACCTCTGGGCATTCACTTACTTCTGGAGAAATGTCTGGCAGAGGCTGGACAGCAGAAGATTCTGGTCTAAATTTTTTAACCTTCTTCCCTGACAGCTGACCCTCAGAGTGGGAACTTCCTTCCACAGTATTTTTAGCAAGAAACGTAAGTTGCTGATTCTCCAGCTAAAATGCTAATGGAAGAAAGCCTACTATGCAGAATGTTTGGTACAAAAGCCTGACAGATGGAACAGGATGTATGATTATGACAGGCACCTAGGCAAAACACTGTTTGTGGCAGTCTTTATGGGGAATCTGTCTCCCACACTCACATTTACCATTCTTGGATGATATTAAACCCCAGATGCAACCAAAAGACAAGGAAAAAGAAATCCCAATGGGGCACTTATATGCAACGGCTCGTAAACCAGCAAATGAATGTTAGCGTTCAGTCCAATAATCGAGAGATGACTTTCAGACTGCTGGCAAAGAAGTTCTGAGGATGGTACACACGGACGTCACCTTTATGCCATATGCTATGTGAGGAGCATGAATGTTACGTATAGCATTCCTTAATGCAACCTAAGGCTTTGGTATACTGGCTAGACTTTGGGCAGCCTTCAGCAGGGAATCCCAGATGCAAAGAATACTGCAACATCTGGTAAATATAATCCAGGTACACAAAACCTTAAACAAATGCACTCTGGATGAATAGGAAACATGATGATATAAACACCTTTTAAATCTAAGGTTACCAAAAAACTAAAATAATGAAGAAGTGGTAACAGATTACAAAGTGAAAGTATTTTCAACTTGGGCACTTGTCACATACTGGTTTATGAAAGAAAGGTCCAGAACGGTCTTCAGGCATCTCCTTGTATCAAAATATTCTTTAAAAAAATATCCTTTTCCCTACTGGGAAAGAGGAACTTGCTTCTATTATCCCCTGAGAAAGCATGTGCTGTATGACAGGAGGGAAAAGCAGGATTTGGTCTGAGCACATTTGTCTGAAACAATCTGTTTCTAGAAGGTACAAGGGATTGCCAGGGTAGGAGGAGGAGACAAGGTCCCTTGTGCAGTCATTCTGCCTTATTTAAAGTACAGCTGTGTATACTTATCATAAATGCAGATGTTCGAGTGTATTCACTGCTGCAGTATTAACCATTGGGTTATCCATGCTGTGGTAGCTCTCAGTCGGTCCGAATACTAGAGTCACGGTTTTGTGCATCGGCTGCTGTCGTTTGCTGGGTGATGTCAGGTCATCCAAGCTATAAAGGAGAGAAGGCAACGCCATTACCTTAGTTTTTCTTGCTTTAACCAACCGAAGAAGTCCAATTTTAATAACTGTAAGTAGTCCAGGGGTCAGAAACACCCATAGAAATGCATCTCTGTAAGGACAGCAGATATCAGGGGGAAGAAGGGAGAGAAAGCATGACTGCAGCAGTGAATACACTCGAACATCTACATTTATGGTAAGTGTACACAACTGTACTATGTTCTTAGTGTTTCACTGCTGCAGTATTAACTATTGGGAAGATTCCCAAAGCAGAGAAGGATGGAAAGTTGATAGAAACTTAAGATTGGGTGAGCATGCCCTGCGGAATTGCAGAGGCAAACCCAGCCCTAGCTTTTGAGAATAGATTCAGATGGTAATGTTTGGTGAAGGTGTGGACTGAAGTCCATGTGGCAGCTTCCAGGATGTCCTTGGTGGGTACCCCTCTAAGGAATGCTGTGGAAGTAGATGTTGCCCTAGTGGAATGGGTTCTGATGGTCCTAGGGAGTGGTTTTCCATGGAAGGAGTAGCAAAAATGGATGCAGTGTGCTATCCATTTGGAAATGGTCTGTTTGGACATAGGTTTCCTCTGTGCCCCTGTTTTAAAGCTGACCAAGGAGCTGATCAGTTTTCCTGAATCTCTTTGTACGATCCAGATAAAATCTGAGTTGCCTGTCCACATCCAAAGAATGCAGTATCCTTTCCCCCTTATTCGGAGGGTTAGGGAAGAAGGTGGGAAAGTGGATGGTCTGGTTGAGGGTAACATCCGAAACCACCTTTGGCATGAAGGAGGGATTGGTTCTCATGGAGACCTTGTCTGCATGGAAGATGATAAATGGTTCAATGGGTATTAAAGCATGAAGCTCTGACACTCTCCTGGCTGAAGTAATAGTCAGGAGAAAGGCAGTCTTCCAAGAGAGGTACTTAAATTCTGAGGATGCTGCAGGCTCGAAGGGAGGCAGAGTAAGCTTTTCTAAAACATAGTTCAGGTCCCAGGCTGGGGTGGGCTGTCTTCTGGGAGGCCTGATATTAGAAGCTCCTCTAAGGAACTGTTTGAAAAGAGGGTGAGAGAACAATGGCTGTTCTGTGTTAAAGTGTGCCGAGATGCCAGAGGCATGGATCTTTATGGAGGAGGAGAGACTCTTGTTAAGAAGCTCAGCAAGATAATTTAGAATAATCGGAATGGAGGGCAGATGTATGTCTGCCCCCATGGATTGGCTCCAGGAACAGAATCTTTTCCATCTTCCAGCGTAAGATTTTCTGGTGCTGGGCCTTTTGCCTTCTGATGTCAAGGACTTGCTTGCTTAGCATGGATTCCTTGTTGGTTATGGTAGAATAAGCCATGTTGAGAGTTTCAGTGTCTGAAAGTCTGGGTGGAGCACTGCCCCCCTCCCCCCCCCAGATAGCAGGTGAGGAATCAGAGGTAGCTGCCAAGAGGGCTGGTGAGATAGCCTGCACAGCATTGGGTACCAATGCTGTCTGGGCTAATAATCTGGGTCAATGAATATTGCTTTTGTTTTTTCCTCCCTTACGTGGATTAATACTTTTGGAATGAGAGGAAGAGGTGGGAATGCATACACAAAGAGGGCATTCCAAGGGAAGGTCAGGGCATCGACCTTCCAGGCCAGATGATGGTACTCCCTAGTGCAGAATGTCTGTACTTGGTGATTTAGATGAGAGGCAAACAGGTCCACCTGTGGGATACCCCATGTGTGGGTAATTTGCAGAAAAATGTCTCTGTGTATTTGCCATTCGTGTGGGTCCAGCAGGTTTCTGCTTAAGTGGTCTGCTAGTGCATTGTTGATGCCATGGATGAGGCTGTTAGCCACAGGTTCATGGCTAGTCTGCACAGTGGGTAAGATTGATTCTCTCCCTGTTTGTTGATGTACCACATGACTGTGGTGGTGTCAATTTTTATGAGGAGAACCCCTGGTTTGAGGTAGGGTTTGAAGGCTGTCAGAGAGTTTTGCACTGCTATCATTTCCTTTTGGTTGATGTGCAAGGGTAGTTTTTGTGCATCCCAGAGACCTTGGGCGCATCTACCTTCTAGGTGGGCTCCCCAGGCTATCTCCGAAGCATCCGTAGTCATGGTCTGTTTTGATGGACGGAGGGTGAATGGAAGTCCCTTGTTCAGAGGATAGGCCTGGGCCTACCAGAGGAACTCGGACCTTATGCAAGGGATCACAGGCAGGGAGGTGTCCAGAGGTTGAGCGTGTTGACACCATAGGTTCTTTAGGTACCAATGAATTTTCTTCATGTGCAGTCTGGCCAGAGGTACCAGGAGGATGCATGAGGCTATGTACCCTAGGGCTTGCAGGAATGTCCTGGCAGAAAGCTGGATTTGGGAGGCCAGAGTAGTGAAGTATTCTGGTAGGAAACTTTGTTTTTCTGGGGAAAGAGAGGCCATTTGATCTTCTGTGCCCAGTAAGGTTCCCAGAAATATGATTTTCCTGGTAGGAGACTGTTTTGATTTCCTTTCATTGATAGTGAACCCTAGAAAGTTGAGTAGGGTTTTTACAAATGAGAGGTGCTGCAGGAGCAGTTCCTTGCAGTCTGCCTGGATGAGACACTCGTCCAGGTAAGGGTAAATCTGTACATTGTTTTGCCTACAGAAGGCAATGGCAGGAGATAGACATTTGGCAAATATCCTGGGAGCAGTAGATAAGCCAAAGGGCAAAGAAGAGAATTGAAAGTGTAATGATACTGCTCTGAAGAGCAGGAATTTTCTGCATGATTCCCTTATTGGGATGTGTAGGTAAGCGTCTTTTAGGTCTAAGGTGACCATCCAAGGTTTGTTTGGCAGCATTGGTAGGAGCTGTTGTAAGGTAAGCATTTTGAATTTTGGGACCACCAGGAAGGTACTGAGAAAGGACAGGTCCAGGATGGGACGCCAAGTCCCCTCTTTCTTGGGAACAAGGAATAGTCTGGGAAAGAAACCTTTTGCAACTTGTTCTGGAGGTACAGGCTCTACTGCCCCTAGGGATATTAGGTTTTACACTTGTTTTAGTGCTTCTGCCCACTGGTTTGGAGGTAGGTCTGGGTACCCCTATTGGAGGTGGTAGTTCTTGGAAATTTAATTTGTACCCCCCTAAGCAATGATTTTTAAGCTCCATTGATCTTTTGTTATAGAGTAGCCTTCCTCCTAGCTTTTGGTGTGGTGGAGACAGGCAGACATGTGAAAGGTAGTCTGAGAGTTTTTTCCATACAGGGTTGCTTTTGAATTCCCTGCTCTAGTGTTTGAGGGGGCCCACTATTTAGTTCTTTGCTGGCCCTGCGTTTGAATACTGGTGGGTCTGTCCCTACAGGTTTTGCCTTGTGCCTGTCTGTTTTGTGCAGGAAAGGACCAGTGTTTAGAGGGAAAATATCTGCTGAACCTAGGAGGTTGTACTTGAAGAAAATCTTTAACAGTCTGCATTGATTTTGCTTTGCCTTCCATCTTTTTAAGTACCTCTTCAGTTTTCTGTTCGAATAAGCGGTCTTTGTCAAGAGGTGCATTCATGATTTTAGCTTTGACATGATCAGGGAAAAGGTTGTTCCTTCAACCATGCATGTCTTCTGCTAACAGATCCTGTCACTGTTGCCCTGCTAGGATCCTGTCACTGTTACCCTGCTAGAAGATTCTAGGGTGTGAAATCCACAGTGAAAGCAGTGCTTAGCCACCTGGGCTGAAGAGTGCAGTAATTCTGCTATCTCTTTATTGTTGGCAAAATCTGGTACAGCAGAAATTTTCTGTTTCAAAAGTTCCAAAGTGTGCTGTTGATATTTTAACATATGGAACTAACCGTTGAGAGCCCTTATAGTTAAAGTTGCAGAGGTATATACGTTTTTACCCCATCTGTCCAGGGCCCTGAATTCTTTGCCTGAGGGAGTGGGACTCCTTGCAGAGGTAGCCTCAACTCCCTTAGGTCCCTGAGTAATCACCTCTGGATCTGCTAAAGGATTTCTGTAGAGGAATTTATTTGAGTCAGGTACCCTGTAGTACCTGTCAGGTTTTTTGGGGGCAAGTGGAAGGGTGTCAGGAGTAAGGCTGGATTCTTGGTAAACATCATCTACCACCTCCAAGATGGGTGGGATGGCCAGAGGCCTATGCTGGGGTAAGTCCAGAAACTCTCTGTCTTTTCTTGGATTGAGGGAAATCTGTTGATTCTCATTGGAAGTGTTCCCTGAGGGTGTGGAGGTTTTCCCCAAAGGGAAAGTCCTCCGGAGGTGATGCAGAAGGATTTGATTCTTCTGCAGCTGAGTCTTCATAGGCATTAAGAGGATTTTCCTCTTCAAAAACAGAGGAGTCGGATCCCTCTGAATCTAAATCCGAATGGCTGTCTGGAGAAGGTTCCCTTCTCCTTTTAGCTGGAGTGGCCTGATTACCCTGGATGAAAGTGATGAGATCCTACACCATTTTAAGCATTCTAGTTTGAGGAGGGAGAGTTGTACTGGAATGGAGACTTTTTGCTGTTTTCCTAGGATTAGCTCTAAGTCTGGCCTGAAGAGTATCCCTCAGTGCTGTCAGTGTGTTAATCGGAAGAGAGGGCAAAGGCCTTGAAGTGAAATCCGAAGTGCAAGCTGTGTCCTCGGAAGCAGGTGCCTTCTTAGCAGCTCTGGACCCAACCAAGGCAGAGATAGCCAAAGGTTCATTAGATGATGCAGACATCTGTGGCATACAGGACTCTGAACGGGTTTCAGTAGAGGCCTGCGAAGTACTTGAGTCGGGCATCAGGGGCTGCGAAAGCGCCTCACTGAATTCCGAAGAATACAGTTGTGTACACTTACCATAAATGTAGATGTTCGAGTGTATTCACTGTTGCAGTCCTGGTTTCCCTCCCTCCATCCCCCTTGTCTCTCTCTCTCTTTCTCTCTCCTTACAGGGATTGCTTTTTTTTTTGGTATTTACTTTCTACTGGTGGTGTTCTTCCACCATAACCTAGCTCCCTATTTGGGGGGGCTCCTGACAGGTCAAGAAAAACTGATGTAATGGCGCTGGTTGCCTGATTCTATACCACTGATGACCTGACGTCAGTCCCGGAGTGACAGCAACTGATGCAGAAATACTAAGCTTCTGGTATTCATGCCGACTGAGGGCTACCCCTGGCAAGATAACCCAAATGTGATGACTGCAACAGTCCTTTCCAGATAGAATCTGAGCTGTCTGTGCACATCTAAAGAGTGCAGAATCATTTCCCCCTTGTTTTGTGGGTTAGGGAAGAAGGTGGTCAAATGTATGGACTGGCTGAGAGCCACACTGGACACCACTTTAGGCATGAAAGATGGTTTAGTCCTAAGTGAGACTGTCAACATGGAAAATGATGAAGGGGTCTACAGCCATGAGTGCTTGTAGCTCTAATACTCTTCTAGCTGAAGTGATGGCCAGAAGCAAGGCTGTTTTCCAAGACAGAAATTTTAATTCTGCTGAAGCTGCACGTTCAAGGGGGAGGGGGGGTGCACTTTTCCAACACAAAGTTAAGGTCCCAAGCTGGGGTAGGAGTTCTTCTGGGTGGCCTTAAGTTGTTAGCCCCTCTTAGGAACTGTTTGATGAGAGGGTGTGAGAAGAGAGGAGGCTCTGTGCTATAATGAGCAGAGATGGCAGAAGCATAAATTTTAATAGAAGAGAAGGACAGACCCCTGTGTAGTAGGCCTGCTAGGTAATCTAGGATGAGAGGTAGGGAGGGTTGTGCCGTTCCGGCTCCCTTAGCCTGGATCCAGGTGCAAAACCTTTTCCATTTGTCAGCATATGATTTCCTAGTGCTGGGGCGTCTGGCCTCACATATAACATCTAGAACTTATTTGCTTAGGCTGGCAGCTTGAGGGGTGGCCAGGGAAAAAGCCAGGCTGAGGGTCTGCAATTGGGGATGCATGAATTCTCCATTGCCCTGGGTCAGGAGTGTAGGGAGCTGAGGTAGGTGCCATGGTGGCAGGAGTGACAGGCTGCACAGCAGTGGGTACCAGTGCTGGTGTGGCCAGTCTGGGGCAATCAGGATTACCCTCGGTTTTTCCTCCCTTATTTTGAGCAGTACCCTTGATATGAGTGGTAGAGGGGGAAATGCACAGACCGAGAGGAAGGATAGGGCATCTACTTTCCAGGCCTTGCTGTGAGGTTCTTTGGTGCATAATTTTCTGAGCTGATGATTGGAGTGGGAGGCAAAGAGGTGCCCCACTTCTGGGTTACAAGGATGAAGGTTCTGTGGTCCAGCTGCTACTCATGTGGGTCTAGCAGGTTTCTTCTCAAGTTGTCTGCCAGAGAGTTTAGAGAGCCTGGCAGGAATTGTGCTAGCAGGTGTAGCTGCATGGCTGAGGCCATGTGCCAAAGGGTTATGGCGAGCGTGCAAAGAGGATAAAATTGTGTCCCTCCCTGCTTGTTGATATACCACTGTGGTGTTGTCTGTCTTGATCAGTGGAGGCCCCGGGGAGAGTAGGGGTCTGAAGGCTGCCAGGCATGCTGGACAGCTAACATCTATTTTTGGTTGATGTGCAGATGTATCTGATTTGGGCTCCGGTGGCCCTGAATGCATCTGCCATCCAGGTGTGCACCCCAGGCATAGTCTGATGCGTCTGTGGTGAGGGTCTGGGTGGTGTGGGGTTGTGAGAAAGGAAGTCCCTTGGTTGTGGCTGCAAGCTGCTGCCCACCAAAGAAAATCTTTCCTTAGACAAGGTATTGTTGGTATGAGAGTTTCCAGGTCTTGAGAGTGTTGACACCAAATGCTTTTTAGGTACCACTGTAGTTTCCTCATATGCACTCTGGGATATGGAATGAGTAAGATACAGGAAGCCATGAACCCCACAGCTTGCAGGATTTTCCTTGTGGTTAACTGGGTTATGGTGGCTATTTGAGAGAAGGAGCCTGTCAGGTAGGCTTGTTTTTCTGGAGTAAGGAATGCCATCTGGGATGCTGTGTCCAGGCTTGTTCCCAGGAATACAATTGTGTGTGTGGGGACTAGTTTTGATTTCTTTTCATTGATAGTGTACCCCAGGGAGGTCAGTATGTCCTTTACAAAAGTCAGGTGCTGTAACAGCTTTTCCTGACTGTCTGCCTGAATCAGGCAATTGTCTAACTAGGTGTAAATTTGAGTATTTCTTTGTCTGCAAAAAGCAAAGGCGGGAGCCAGGCATTTTGTGAAAACTCTGAGAGCAGTGGATAAGCCAAAGGGAAGTGCAGAGAACTAAAACTGCATAGATCCTGCCCTGAAACATAGGTATTTCCTGCAAGATTCCCTGATTGGGATGTGTAGGTAGGCCTCTTTTAGGTCTAGGGTGGCTAACCAAGCATCCTTGGAAAGCACTGGTAGGAGCTGCTGGAGGGTGAGCATTATGAATTTTGGTATCACCAGAAAGGTGTTTAGCATGGATAGATACAGGATGGGGTGCCAGGTGCCCTCTTTTCTGGGTACCAGGAAGAGTCTGGAGTAGAAAGCTTGGCCTGTTTTGCGGGAACATGCTGTATTGAACTCATGGAGAGTAGGGAAAGAACTTGATTTTTGGCCTCTACCCACTGGACTGGAAGAAGATCTGGGAACCCTTTGTGGTTGGCAGTGTGTGGAAATAAAATCTTTATCCCTGGGACACTATGTTGAGGACCCACCGGTCGTTGGTAATAGGAGCCCAGTTGCTTGCATGGAAGGAGAGTTTTCCTCCTATGGGCACAAGCAGGTGGGCAGAGGTAAGGGGTGGAGGTGTAATGTCATTGTGAGTTCTTACCTTATGGGGGTGGCTTTGCACTCCGTTTTTGAAGAGGAGGAACTCCATTGCTTAGATCTATGCATTCCCTGGGGCTGCTTCCCCTGAGTCTGAGCTAAGCTAGGCTGGAGGGGGCAGGAAAGGACCAGTGCTTGGAGGGGCAATGCCTAGAACCTCGAAGGCTGGACCTGTAAGAAGTCTGTCTGCATAGATTTAGCTTTTTCTTCCATCTTTTTTAAGACATATTCTGACTTGGTGCCAAATAAATTATCTTTGTTCAATGGTGCATCTAATAATTTGGATTTGACATGGTCTGGCAAGGCCTGTTCCTTAAGCCAAGCATGCCTTCTAAGGAGAGAACTAGGCTGCAAGATGCTTCTAGGGCATCAAAGCCACATTGCAAGGTGTGCTTAGTAACTTGACTTGCAGAATGCATTAGCTCTTGTAATTCTTTATTTTCTGCACAAGCAGGAAAGGAAGATATTTTTCAATTTGAGGAGTTCCATGGCATGCTGCTGATATTTCAGCATGCGGAACTGACAACTTAATGCGCTAATAGCAAGAGTAGCAGAGGTGTATACTTTTTTACCCCATCTGTCTAAAGCTCGGGAATCCATATCTGAGGGGGTGGGATTCTTAGTTGAAGTTACTTTAATTCCTTTAGGTCCTCGAGAGATGACCTCTAGGTCAGCACTAGGATTATTGAAAAGAAATTTGTGAGAGTCAGGGACTCTAATACCGGTCAGGTTTCCTGGGAGCAGGAGAAAGGGTGTCAGGAGTCAAAAGTACAGTTTTGTACCTACCATAAATGTAGATGTTCGAAGATCCACATTGCTGCAGTCATAACCTGTGGGTAGTCCGCTGTCCTCGGTCGGCCCGAATACCAAAGTGTTAGGCTGGCGTCGGTCATGGTCGCTCAGATCTGACGTCAGTACGCCGTGGTACTAAAGCGCATGACTGACACCATATCCTCAGTCTTTCTTGCCCCAGATGTCAGAAGGCCTTAAAAAGAAAGGCCATAGCCAAAAAAGGGAAAAACACCCAACCACCCATGTAGAAACAATGTTTACAACACAAACCACACAACCACCCCAAACTACAGAGGGGAAGGAGGGAGGGTAAATTGGACTGCAGAAATGTGGATCTTCGAACATCTACATTTATGGTAGGTACAAAACTGTACTATGTTCTTCATCTCACATTGCTGCAGTCATAACCTGTGGGTAGAATCCCAAAGCAAAGGTAAAGGGAGGATGGCAAAATCATAAAGCATTGGGAGCTGCTAACATGCCCTGTAAAACTGCAGTGGCAAACCCAGCCCTAGATTTGGAATAAAGAGGGAGATTGTAATGTTTAGAAAAAGTGTGCACTGAACTTCAAGTAGCTGCCTCCAAAATATCTTTAGTACTCCCCTTAAAAAAGCAGTAGAAGTGGCAGTCGCCCTAGTGGAATGAGGTCTGATTCCAGCTGGAACCTCCTTACCATGATGAGAATAACAAAAAGCAATACAATGGCCAATCCACTTAGAAATAGTTTGTTTTGAAACAGGTTTCCCCTGAGAACCCAAAGCAAAAGAAATAAACAACTGTTGAGACTGCCTGAACCCTTTGGTTCTGCTCAAATAATAACGCAACTGCCTGTGAATATCCAAAGAGTGCAAAATTTTTTCCCCTTTATTTTGGGGATCAGCATAAAATGTAGGCAAATGAATAGATTGGTTTAATGCCACATTAGAAACAACCTTAGGCATAAACGTAGGGTTAGTATGCAGGGAGACCCTATCCTTATGAAATATCAAGAAGGGTTCAACTGCCATTAGAGCCTGTAATTCAGATACCCTTCTAGCAGACGTAATGGCCAACAAAAAAGCAATCTTCCAAGACAAAAACTTCAACTCCGTAGTAGCTGCAGGTTCAAAAGGAGGTAAAGTGAGCTTTTCCAACACAAAATTGAGATCCCAGGAAGGAGTAGGAGCTCTACGTGGGGGTCTTATGTTTTTGCCCCTCTAAGAAATTGTTTAAACAAAGGGTGCGAGAATAAAGGAGGGTCACAGTCATAGTGAGCAGAAATGGCTGCAGCATGAACTTTTACAGAGGAGAAAGACAAACCCTTGTCTAATAATTCTGTAAGATACTGAAGTGAAACACTCAAATTAGGCACAGAGACATCAAAGCTCTTTGTTTTGCTCCAAAGAAAAAATCTCCTCCATTTATCAGCATAAACTTTCCTGGTACTAGGCCGTCTGGCCTCCAAAATGACACTCAAAACTTGTTGAGGAAGCTGCGATGCCCCCAGGGTCTAAAACAGAATATGCCAAGCTGTCAGATGCAGGGACTGTATCCTGACATTGCGAAAATGATTGCTTGCCTGGGACAAAAGGTGTGGAACTGATGGCAAAGGCCAAGGAGGCTCCTGCTAAACTCCTCAGCAGAGGGTACCAGTGCTGACGTGGCCAATCTGGAGCTATTAGAATCATGCAAGGCTTGTCCTGTCTGACCTTCAAGAGCACCTTGGGAAGAAGAGGCAGAGGAGGAAAGGCATAGACGTGAAGGTTGTTCCAACTGAATGATAGAGCATCCACTTTCCAAGCTTTTGGGTGAAACAGCTTTGTGCAAAACTTTGGCAGTTGGAAATTTAGTGGAGAAGCGAACAGATCTATGTCTGGAGTTCCCCAAGCCACCGTCAACTGTTGAAATACATGAGGATCCAATTTCCACTTGTGGGGATCCACCATTTGTCTGCTCAAAACATCTGCTAAGGAGTTCTGTGCTCCCGGCAGAAACCTTGCCTGAAGAGTGAGGTGCAAACTGAGAGCAGTCTCCCACAAAATCATAGCTTGTCTGCAAAGAGGGTACGAATGGGTTCCCCCTTGCTTGTTGATGTACCACATGACTGTTGTGTTGTCTGTTTGAATCAACACCTGTCCTGGTTGAAGTAGATCCTTGAAAGCCATCAGGGCAAATTGGACTGCTAACATCTCCTTCATGTTGATATGCAAATGTTGTAGTCTGGGAGGCCACGTGTCTTGAACCCATTTCCCATTGAAGTGTGCTCCCCAAGCCATGTCTGAGGCATCTGTCGTTAAGATCTGACTCGCCTCTGGTCGGGTCACAGAGAGTCCCTTGTTTAGGTGACATTCCAGAGCCCACCACAAGAATTCCCTTTGGATGCAAGGTATTATCTGAATGACAGTGTCCAAATCGTGGCAGTGTTGAGTCCATACGCTTTTGAGATACCATTGTAGCTTCCTCATATGCAGTTTGGCATTGGGAAGCACCAGAATACAAGATGCCATGAAACCCAAGGCCTGAAGGACTGTCCTTGCGGTCAGCCTGGACCGTAGAGATAATTGCTGGAAGTAAATGGCAAGATTTCTTTGTTTGCCCGGGGTCAAAAACGCCATCTGAGAGGCTGTGTTCAGTCTCACACCCAGAAAGCACATGTCCTGAGAGGGTACTAGACTGGACTTTGTTTCGTTCACAGAATACCCTAGGCACCTTAACACTGTCATAACATACTGAAGATGGTGAAGTAACTTGACTTTGTCTTGAGCAAGAATCAGGCAATCGTCCAAATAAGGATAAATTTGTACTCCCCTTAGTCTTAAGAAGGCTATCACCTGAGCTAGGACTTTTGTGAACACCCTGGGCGCAGTAGATAAGCCAAAGGGCAATGCAGAGAACTGATAATGAAAAGTGCCAGCCCGAAAACGCAGGAATCTCCTGCAGCTGGGTCTGATAGGAATGTGAAGATAAGCCTCTTTGAGATCCAGAGTTACCATCCAGTGATCTTTGCCTAGCAGAGGCAGAAGCTGTTGCAAAGTTAACATCTTGAATTTGGGAATGTCCAGGTATGTGTTGAGAATAGACAAGTCCAGAATTGGCCTCCAAGTGTTTCCTTTCTTTGGTACCATAAACAGGCGAGAATAAAATCCTAGGCCCACTTCTGATGGAGGGACCCCCTGGATAGCCCCCATTTTTAAAAGTAAAGAAATCTGTTTGTGAGCCTCCAACTTTTGCTGAGGAGGAACGTCCGGCATGCCTTTGAAAGGAGGCAAGGTGTGAAAATAAAACTTGTAGCCTCAGTCTATAATGTCCAACACCCATTTGTCCTGGGTGACTAATAGCCAATTTTGCCTGAAAAGTGCCAACTTTCCTCCCAGAGGAGCTGCCAGACAGGAGGGATCTGGCAGCTGGAGATACAGGTCATTGGGTCTGTTTACGAAAAGGCTGACCCCTGCCCTCACCTGAAGATTGTGCAGGGGAACTCCACGTCCTAGGCCTGAAAGAACCCTGAGCATGAGCTCTGCCCCTACCACGTCTAGATCTGCCCCTAGACTGTAAATCAGAAGAAGGATAAGCCCATCCCTTAGTAGGCCAATTTCTGCTAAACTTAGGGGGCTGCACCTGTAAAAAATCCTTAACTGTCTGCATAGACTTAGCTTTGTCTTCCATTTTCTTCAAAACTGACTCCACAGGAGAACCAAACAGAACTTCAGATTGAAGGGGAGCATCCAAAATTCGAGCTTTAACATGCTCTGACAAGTTCTGATCCTTAAGCCAGGCGTGCCTACGAATAACTGATCCAGTGGCAGCCACCCTGGAAGAAGCCTGAAGAGCATCAAAACCACACTGCAAAGAATGCTTACCCACCTGATCAGGGGCATGAACTAAATCCTGCAATTCCTTACACTCTATGCCCTCTGCCAAAGCATCCACCTTAGATTTTAACTGACTTAGGAGAAAATTCTGATACTTCAGCATATGAAACTGGCAATTCAAAGCCCTCATTGCTAGAGTGGAAGAGGTATACACTTTTTTACCCCACCTATCTAAAGCTCTAGAATCTTTATCCATAGGAACTGGATTCTTTACAACAGAAGCCCTGACACCCTTAGGTCCCTGGCTAATAGTTTCCGGGTCAGCTCTTGGGCTCTTATACAAATATTTATGAGCCTCTGGCACTCTGTAATACCTGTCTGGCTTGACCGGGGCAGGAGGCAAAGAATCAGGATTAAGGGAAGCTTCAGAGAAAACATCCTGAACAACATCCAAAACAGGGGTATAGCCAAGGGCCTATGCTGTGGTAAAACAAAATTCCCTAAGTCTCTTTCGAGAATCTGAGAAATCCTGACCTTCCCACTTAAAATGCTCCCTCATGGAATGCAGGGTTTCAGAAAAGAAAAATCCTCTGGAGGGAAGCAGAAGGACTAGAGTCCTCTGCATCTGAATCAGAATAAGGAGGAAAATCCTGAATGTCTTCAGCCGAAGACTCCGAGTAATCTGAGGAATGCTCCAATCCTTCCACTTCTGGCTCCACCCTAGGCCTCTTATCTGGAGGGGGCATAGAACCCCTGATTAAGGTAATCAAATCCTCTGCCATTTTCAGCATATGCTTTTTAGGTACAGAACCTGCTGAACTAGGGCTGACGCCAGAGGAAGACAAACCAGGCCTGACCTTGGAAGGTACCTTAGAGACAGAAGTAGAAGGCCTAACCACCTTATGCAAAGAAGGGACTACAGAGACCTGAGAGGCCCCCCAGCCTGACCCGACTCCTGAGAGGCCACATCCTGCAAAATTAAAGGCCCCCGCTCAGACTCAGCTGAAACCTCGGCTGGATCCACAGATTCCACCGTAGTTTCTAAAGAACCGGCGTCCGTAACGGACGACTCATCCTGCTTGGACTTTAACGATTTTTCCTTACGCTTCTTAGCGGTAGCGGCCGGAGGATCCGACGGCATATTGTAGTTACACCGCCATCAAGACAAGCCTAGCACAATCTAACCTGCGCTTAATGGTGCGCTTATTAAATCTAGCACAAAGCGACACCCGACTACGTCGTGCTCAGGCCCCAAGCAAGGAATACAGAGAGAGTGGTAATCCCTATGAGGTATCTGTTTCCCACAAGAAATACAATTATTCACTTTTTCTGACATCCGGATTTAACTGAGGCAAGAAAAGACAAAAATATTCCCCAACGGGGTACTTAGCCCAACTTGGTCTTCGGTCTGAAACTCAGAATACGAAAATTTCAGGACGCCGAACGGCACTTGCAAACGCTGCTTCTGCTTCGGACCATGCGGCAAGAAAGACTGAGGATATGGCATCGGTCATGCGCTTTAGTACCACGGCGTACTGACGTCAGATCTGAGCGACCATGACCGACGCCAGCCTAACACTTTGGTATTCGGGCCGACCGAGGACAGCGGACTACCCACAGGTTATGACTGCAGCAATGTGAGATGAAGAACATCTGGATTCCATATAAACATAATCCACAACATACAGGACAGGAGGAATGGCCAAAGGTCTGTGTTGTGGTAAATCTAAGAATTCAGAGTCTCTTTTTTGACTGAGGATAATCTTGACATTCCCATTGGAAATGCTCCCTTAAAGTATGAAGGGTTTCCCCAAATGAAAAATCCTTGGGTGGAGAGGCAGAAGGAATGTATTCCTCTGCATCAGAATCCTCATAAGCAGAGCGGGGCTGCATATCTTCATATTTAGAAGCACCAGAGTCATCGGACTCCTATTCATATAAAACTACTGGGGATAAGTCTCTTTCTTTTGGAAGGGGTACCCTGGCTTCCCCTAATAAGCATAAGGTCTTCTGCCATTTTAAGCATTTGAGATTGAGGCAAGGAAGCAGGTGCCTGAGCTTGGGTCATCAGTTTTTTGGGCGAAGTTCATACTCTGGGCCTTAGGAACTCGGTAGATTTAGATAGAACTGAAGACGCGAAAGAAGTCGTCGGTCTGTGTCGAGTATCGGTAGTGCTAAGTACTTCCTTGGAAGCCAGTGCCTGCTCAGCGGCTCCAGACTCATCCAAGGTAGAGACATCTGCAGGATCCTTAGTCAAAGAAGAGTCTCTCGGCATACCAGACTCCGAAAGGATCTTAGTAGCAGCCTGTGATTCCACAGAAGTGGGCATCCGGAGCTGTGAAAGCACCTCACTGAGGACCGGAGAACTGACGACTAGCTTAGCTGAAGCGTCATTGGCAGTTTTGGACCTGTGCGGTCTGTTTCTGTCTTTAGCCATACGTTTTTTCAGAAGATCAGTAGTCGGATGGCTTACCAAAGCCATATCGGAATTCGAGGACTGAGAGCAAAAATAACTACAATAAGGACCCAACGACATATAGTTCTGGCACTGAACAAAGCACAAAAGTGACACTGAGGGACGTCGTGGTCTGGGCCTAAACAGGTGAAGCAGTAAGAATGGAAGCCTCGGTGTGGTATTTGCTTTCCACAGGCGAGACAATTGTTAACTTTTTCTGACATCGGTTAGAGCAAGAAAAAGGATGCTCAATGGGGTATTAAGCTTTAGAAGACTTCAATTTGGAAATGAAAACTCGGGTAGCGGCCAAATGGCACTCATGCGAACTGCTTCTGCTTCGGACTCCTCAGGAAGGAAGACTGATGCAATAGTATCGACTGACTGATTTTATATCACTGATGACCTGACGTCAGTCCTGGAGCAACAGCAACCGACGCAGAAATACTAAGCCTCTGGTATTCGGGCCGACTGAGGGCTACCCCTGGCAGGATAACCCAAATGTGATGATTGCAACAGTGAAACACAAAGAACATCTGATAACCCATTTAGCGGTGGTGTCGTCGGAAGGCTAGGCCTTATCTGGTCTGTCTCTATCCTTATCTTTACGGATGCCATATCAGTAATTGGAGATGGAAGACAAAAATAACTGGCTACAAACAGAGCTCTACGATGAATAGTTCTAGCATTAAAGAGGGCACAGAACCGACATCAGTGTATGTCGTGATCTGGGCCTAAGCAAGTGACACAGTAAAAATGGAAGTCTCAGTGTGGTATTTGCTTTCCGCAGGCGAGACAATTATTGACTTTTTCGGACATCGGTTAGTGCAAGAAAAAGGAAGGATCCCCAACGGGGCACATAGCTTTCGACATTTTCAGCTGAAGTTCGAAATCTGGAAGCGGCCAACTGGCACTGTTGCAAATTGCTTCTGCTACGGGATCCATGCCAAGAAAGACTGAGGTAATGGCGTCGCCTGCTCTCCTTTACAGCTCGGATGACCTGACGTCACCCAGCAAGTGACAGCAGCCAACGGACAGAACCTTGACTCTGGTATTCGGACTGACTGAGGGCTACCACAGCATGGATAGCCCAATGGTTAACACTGCAGCAATGAAACATGAAGACCATCTGCCTTTTGTTCTTGGGGTTTCTGGATTGTTTTTGGAATTGCCTTGTGACTGTTTAAACATCTGCTTAACAGTATTTTAGTGAGACTGTTTATTTTATTTACTGCCAAAACTGTATAAGGGAGTAGAAAATTTGTTGGAAAATTTTGAGGAGACTGAAAAATCTTAGAGATTCCCTGCAACAGCTAAGCCCTTTTCATCAATCTTTTTGATCATGTCTGCACCAGGGGGCCCAAAAACTAAATTTCTATCCAAAGGAGAATTTAAAACATTTTTTTACAACTGGGATGCTCTTCTGAGAACACAGCCAGGCTACCATCAATACAGTACTAGTGGCAACAGCCCTAGATGTATCTACTGTCACACACACACTTTAAATAATGCTCAAATCGAATAACAAAACCACACAAAGCAGATTTTTCCTCACATGAGGTAACTGCAGATTAAGCACTTCTCATACTTTCACAATCAGTCAGAATAAGCTAACATATGAGCATAACCATTCAAATTTCTAAAAATTAAACTGCAGAAGCATACACTTTTTCCCCCAAACTTACTGTTATTCAACACTGTCAGA
The DNA here is from genome assembly GCF_019279795.1 of Protopterus annectens. Classification (NCBI taxonomy): domain Eukaryota; kingdom Metazoa; phylum Chordata; order Ceratodontiformes; family Protopteridae; genus Protopterus; species Protopterus annectens. Next base: position 257,336,621 of record NC_056728.1, read on the forward strand.
TGTATGTTTAGAATTAAAAAATACTTGGCAGCTGCTAGATTATAGTTATAGCTGCAGGGATAGGTCTAGAATGAGTGTATAAAAAATTAAAAGACTGAGGAACTTTGTACATTCTATCTGCTGCTGGCTATCAGGGAAACCACAGGCTGTGAAAAACTATCTGGCAATGCTGAGAGCACTGGGGGTGGATTCCAGTTTTAACAGATTAGTATTTTCTGATGGACTGAGAAACTTTAGTGTTCTCCCTTTGCAAACACCGTCACATTTTGGAAAAAGTCTTGTAGAAAGAGTCCCTGAAAGAGAGATTCAGATGCCATGCTCTCCTCTTTAGTCTTGAACCCAGGACCCTGTGCACTATAATCACAGCAACATACCTCTCCACCACCTGAGCTATCTTAATCAGAAATCTGAGGAGAAAAACCTGTATCTGTCCCATCAAATTCATCTCTAGATTCAATTTCCTGAATCTCTTCAGGAAAAGAAGAAACTATTTTCCTTTTACCAGAAAACACTTGCTAAGAAGTGTCAACAGCCTATACAATACCTTGAGCAACACTTAATAAATTACTCGTTGAGTGGGTTTCTACTTCTTCATACTGATCTAAATAGAGGAGGTGCACAGCCACAACTCTGTGCTGAGATTTCAGACTAAAGGCTTCTGAGCTTCCTAAAAAAACATAAGTTGCCTGTTTTCTTGATTATTTTTACCATTTACTACTTATTCTTACCATTTATTCCACTTTTTGTCTACTGCCACCTTTTTTACTGTATTTGATTACTATAAGCAAATTGCACTCCTAGACTGCAACTGTCTGCCTTACTGGGCCTGTTAAATCATTTTAGTTACTGTTTTCACTGTTTGTACAGCCTTTTTTTTTTTTTTTTTTTAGACATTTTCACTTTTTAAAAGGTATTAACTGGAAATTTTCTCTATTTGTAAAGAATCTGTTTCTTCCAATCATACAACTGATTTGTTTGCAGTTAAAAGCATTCTCTAGAGTCTCCTTCCTCTTTTTTTAAACTTTTATTTAATGTCTCATTGCTGTTTTTCTCCTGTAGCAAACATTTCCTTAGTATTTTCTGTTTAAAATAGTGTAGCTAGCAGCTGTACCATAGTCCAGACTCAGGGTTGCTGTATCTGGACCTGTTTTTATGCCTGTAGTGGCAGTTTGCTCTGAATACATTTTCCAGGCCATCTTGGATTAGAAAGGGCCCTTCTGCACTCTAGTGAGAAGATTGTGCTGATTGGTCCCTGGCTGTTAAAGCTTGGCTGGTCTATGGCTTGGACTTAGCACCTCAGCCTTTTTTGAAGTTGTTTTAGGGTTTTAACCTTCTGCTATTTAACCACCACCCTTGAGTGGGTTTCTGCTTGTTTGCTCATCGCACAGCACAGCTCACTGCCTCACAATTGTGTGCCACAGCCGGACAGATAATTCGACATTTCTTCCCTTAGATACAGCTGTATCCCAACAGTGTAGTTCCTCATCTTTAGCAAACTTCTGGACAAAGAGGCAGTACTATTAAAGCTGTGTAAGCACAACATTGTAATAACGGCTACAAGAGTTTTTCTGAGGTCCCGCGTTACCTACTTAAGCCTAGTCTCTGAGGTATTAACACAACTCACCCACTAGTTATTCCTGCTTGTGACCCCTTTCCCACCACATTCCTGTTTCTGACCATATACATTCACCTAGCACTATGAAGGGCAATTCCCCACAGTTTCTTCAGCCAGCTTGGTTGACATGGGCCTCCTAAGGTAGTGTAGCAACTGCCTCATGTACACAGACAACCCTCTACTTCTGGTCCACACAAACTCAACATGTGAGAGATGCAACTGTATTAACAACCTTGAATCAATGCTCTCTGACATGCCAGTCAATACATCTGACACTGAGTGGGTTGTCAGCATGCACACCTCACCACCTGCTCCACACAAACCCATATCACACATACCTACATACATGGAGGTCCTCGCCACAAACTTAAGTAAACACCAGAGACCTCCCAAACACAAGCACTCTACACATAATACTTCCTCTGCAGAATACAATACACACAACTGCTCATGCACCAGTATCTTACCTGTCAAGCCCTTAAGGCTTAATACTAGACCCGCGGTGGTGGTGCTGCAGTAGCGTTGTCGCCTCACAGTAAGACGCTGTCCAGTTCGATTCTCAGCTACAGTGTCTTCTGCGTGGAGACATGCATGAATGGGCGTACCTTTGTTGAAGGTTGTGCATCAGGCCTGGCAAGCCGGTAAGTAAAAATCAACTGCCAATCATTAGCGAACCGAAGTTCCGCTGTGGTGACCCCTAACCGGGAAAAGCCAAAAGACACAAACTAAACCTAACATATTAGTTATACATGAATCCATTGTGAGATTCACAGAAGTCCCGCTCACCAGGCTGGATAAAGAGAAGGTCACGGTCAGTTGTCTGTCAGGTGCCAAGATCCGCCATATCACACATACACTCAAGTCTCTCAACAGGTACCATTTATGACTCTGTCATAGACCATGTTGATGTGAACGAAATGAGACATACCTCTCTGGGCTATATGAAGAGAGATATAGCTAAGCTCTTGGACTATGCATCTCAGGCAAGTATGTCCTTACACTTAAGCAGCATTTTACCTTCACCTAGAATGACACCTCAATACAAACATAAAATGACTGACTTCAATAACTGGCTTAGTTATTGGTGTCATTCAAAGGGGATCCAGTATCTGTCAGGCTCGGATGACATGATCAACAGATCTTGATGCTTTGTCAGAGATGGTCTTCATTTGTCAACCCCTGGGATTTCGTCTACTGGCGAAGACTCCTCACCCCCATAGTACCTTTTTAGGCAGTGTCACAAGGATAAAACTCCTGACATAAAAATACCAATTAAAAACGACCTCAATGTCATGTTGCTAAACGCTAGGAGTCTTAACATGAAATTGTACTCACTGTAAGCAATCCTCACCCTGCAGGACAGACATGTGTGCAGTCACGAGGACCTGGTTCAAGGCTGTGGAGAGCACCCCAGCCATTCCACATGTTCAGACCACAAACTGAAGGCAAGAAAACTAAAGGAGGCGATGTATCAATATTCATCAAGGATAAATACACCTCCAGAATGGTCAAACAGTATGACACCCTAGAGATATTTCAGGTGCAATTAACTGTTAGTAGGACACCTATTCAAGTCATTGCCAGCTACAAAACCTCCATGAATCAGGACACCCACTCTGCCTATTTGGATCAACTTGAGTCTATCCAGATAGAGCCTAACACCACAGCTTTGCGCGACTAACTACCCTAGCATTTACTGGGTGAATTACTTGTGCTCAAACTCACCTGTCCAAAGGTTCCTTGACTTTGTCACCTCCAATGCCCTGGACTAGCTGGTTGGTACGCCCACCAGAGCCACCAACATCCTGGACCTGGTGCTTACAAATATGGGATATCACTATAGCTCCTCCACCGAGTTAATTCCTGGTGATATCTGACAAGAAATCAGTCTCATTTGAGGTAACTAATCACACTTGACCCTCCCCTAGCAGCAACTGGGCTAAAAAAATTATTCATAGCAAATTATAACCTCTTATGATATGGTCTAAATAGCTTCATTGCACTTCTCCCCTCAGACGGAACCGTAAGTATGCCGAGCTGTACACTAATGCCCTATACAAGCATCTGTATAACTGCACTGACTCAGCAGTACCTGTTAAGACCAAAACAAGCTCTTCAAGGAAAAGCAAACCTGCCTGGTGGACAACCATTAACAGGCTTTACAATAAAGAAAGAAACTGCTGTCCATGAGTAAGAAGGAGCAGGCTCTAAAATGGCGACACTCCCAACTCAGCTTATATAAGCAAATAAGACTTCTTGTGAAGTCCTCCAAGGCAAGCTACGAATCCAAGTTAGCTTCCTCAGCCAGGGGCATCCATAAAGCATTCTTTAGTTACATCCATAAACTAAAAGGTAAGGCTCAGATTTGTGATGAACTGTTAGTTAATGGTAACACATACACTGAGCCAGTAGACATAATTAACCTGCTAGCCAGCAGCTTCAGTGAAAATTTCACTCCCCAGTCTCCACCACATGTACCTCATGACATCCCTGTTACTTGTCCCCTACCTTGTATCTTTAAAGAGCAGGTCGTAAACACCCTATACCTAAGGCCAAAAACACAGCATCAATGGGACCTGATAACAACCCAGGCTGTGTCTTACACAAGCACAAACAAGAATTAGTATCACCATTACCTACTCTTTTCAATCATAGTCTAAGCACCAGATTAATCCCAGATGAATGGAAAACAGCCACCATTATTTCCCTGCACAAAGATGGTGCTTCTACTGACCCTGAGAACTATAGGCCTATTAGCCTGACTAGCCTTATCTGCAAGGCCATGGAGAGAATCATCAAGGACCTTATCAACAAAGATATTGCTAATCTCCAAACATTAGATGCTACCCAGTTTGGACTTGTCAAAGGGAGATATACTTGTTTACATTACTATACACTAGGTCTCATTGCATTGAATATTTATGCAGTCCTACTGCAACAGATTACTGATACATCAGTTAAGGGACATGTTAGACAGTGGGGTGACATGATAGTCAGACTATTGTGTATCCCAGCAGAACTTGTGGTGTTGTTCCACCACCCGCAACACAGTAGTGTTCTCTTGTAACTGCTGTAACAGAAACTCATCAATGGTGTATCAGCATTCCAGACAATCTCAGAACAATAACACAGAAAATGACCATACATTGTATGTTTTACTTAATGCAGGAATAACAATGTACATATTTATGCAGTTGAGTGTGTGACAAATGATACCAGTCTATCAAGCAGCTTGTGTTGCTGAAAAGACTAGGGCAATTAGCTTGTGTGATGGTGCTCATGGTTCTAATCAAGAAGTACCCATTTATTTTGGATGCGAGGTATCATTACTTTGCGTTTTACAGACTGTCAGTGTGTGTAGTATATTATTATTAACCTCTGTTACATATTAATTACATCAGACAACTTTAAAAAGTTGTAGCCAATGTCAGTGACGTGCAGCAGTGCAGAGAGCGCTACATTTGTCACTTTGTGTAACACACAAATCCTGGACTAATGAATGGGTAGATGTGGGCTGGAGTCTTTATAACTAGCGAAAATCCCACTGGGCATGCTCATACAACTTAATTAAGTAGAGCCCAATTCTGTTACTCCCTGCTCAAAATGACTTTTTATATACAGATATGTCTAAAGATATATACACATATGTATACATGTCTGCCTGTCACTATTTCTCTCTTCCTATAGATATATATATATCTCTATATGCATATATATATATATATATATATATATATATATATATATATATATATATATATATATATATGTATATACACACACACACACACACACACATATATGTATATATTTATTTTTTTTTATTTTATTTTACATTTCTTAACCGGGAGGATCCAACTGAATACATGTCCATTTTCAGCGGAGGCCCGGGGAGAAAAGCTCCAGACAAGACAATACAAACAAGTTACAAAAAAACAAATATAAATTAACTAATACAGGTAGAGGATTAGTTTTATAAAATCAAATCAAGTTAAGGTTAGTAATTACAATACATTCAAACTATGATTCAGGAGATATACTGGAGACCCTGAGTCTGGGAAACAATGTAAGTTGAGAGAGATAGCTAGCCAGGATTAAGACAGTAGCAGGTACGTGTTGACCGTAGATAGAGTTTGATACAAACACACACAAACACCTACACTCTTGTTTCTTTCCATACATCTACATACACACACACACACACACACACACACACACACACACACACACACACACACTCACACAGACATAGATATATCATACAAACATCTCCATTTATATATACGTCCCTGTTATAGACACAAATATATATGTTTATATGTGTGTGTATGACTGTATTGTCCTACATACCCTGATAATGGTGATTAAAGCTGCACTATGACACATATATAATGTTGCTCAAAGGACTAAAAGTAAGGACTCGCCCCCTGTGCCTGCCGGATGTCACCACACATACACTGACAGGTGGTGTTATGTATCATGTTGTGTATGCATGCATTGACGGCATATGGTTAAAATCACGATCAGTGCATATTGCCCCCGTCAATGACGGTCATCCAGGCAATCATACAGATTGCATCTGAAGAAGGCCAATGAGGTGTACTGTTTGTCATTAGGTGGAAGTCTGTTTCAAAGGTTTGTTAAAGTATGGTAGAAATATAGTACAGTTTTGTACCTACCATAAATGTAGATGTTCGAGTGCTAATACAGCTGCAGTCATAACAGATGGGTTCTCCTGCCGTCAGGCGGGTCCTCGGTCGGCCGAATTCCAAAGTCTAGGTCTGGCGTCGGTTGTCGTCGCTTCTTCCCTGACGTCAGTGTGACAGGGGTATAAAGGAACCAGCCGACGCCATTTTCTTCAGTTTTTCTTGCCTCAGATGTCAGGTGCCCCCAGAAGGAAGGCAATACATAAATTTGTGTAATAATGCAGTGCAATATAGTCAAAATACAGTAGTTGCAAGCAAATACATCATAAATGAATACCCCAATCAGGTTGTATGAGGATGTGTTAGCCTATAGGGCCTGTCCCAAGAGGGGAAGGAGGGAGGGAAACCTGGACTGCAGCTGTATTAGCACTCGAACATCTATATTTATGGTAGGTACAAAACTGTACTATGTTCATCGTGCATACAGCTGCAGTCATAACAGATGGGTAGAATCCCAAAGCTAAGAAAGGGGTGGTAGGCACTAGGTGGAACTAGGAGGAGCCAGGATGCCCTGCAAGACTGCAGTGGCAAAGCCTGCTCTAGATTTGGAGTATAATGGTAGGTTGTAGTGCTTGGAGAAGGTATGCACAGAACTCCAAGTGGCTGCTTCCAAAATATCCTTGGTAGGAACTCCTCTGAGGAAAGCTGCAGAGGTGGCTGTGGCCCTGGTGGAATGAGTTCTAATGCCTGTAGGTACAGTTTTGCCATGAAAGGAATAGCAAAAGCATATGCAGTGGGCTATCCATTTTGAGATTGTCTGTTTGGAAATTGGCTTTCCTTGAGATCCTACAGCATAGGACACAAAGAGCTGTTCTGATTTTCTGAAAGGCTTTGTTCTGTCCAAATAATAACGCAGTTGTCTATGGATGTCCAAGGAATGTAGTAATCTCTCCCCTTTGTTTTGAGGATTAGGATAAAAAGTAGGTAAATGTATGGCCTGATTTAAAGCTACCCTGGATACCACTTTAGGCATAAAGGACGGGTTGGTTCGTAAGGAAACTCTGTCCTGATGGAAGATGATAAAAGGCTGGACAGCCATGAGAGCCTGTAGTTCTGAAACTCTACAAGCTGAGGTGATAGCCAGAAGGAAAGCTGTTTTCCAGGACAAATATTGCAAATCTGATGAGGCAGCTGGCTCAAAGGGAGGCAAGGTCAGTTTTTCCAAAATGAAATTAAGATCCCAAGCAGGTATTGGTTGTTTCCTTGGAGGTCTTAGATTCTTAGCCCCTCTGAGGAACTGTCTTAAGAGAGGGTGAGAGAATAAAGGTGGATCAGTGTTGTATTCTGCAGAAATGGCTGAGGCATGGATTTTGATGGAGGAGAATGAAAGTCCACTGCTTAGCAGCTCAGCCAAATATTGTAGTATTTGAGGTAAATTCAGTTTTCCAAGATCCTGGCCCTTTTTCTCATTCCAGACACAAAACCGTTTCCATTTTGCGGAGTAAGCTTTTCTAGTTGATGGCCTTCTGGCCTCCAAAATGACATCCTGCACCTCCTTGGAGAGTAGGGGCTGTTGCGATGCTAAGGAATCTTCCATGCGGCTAGATTGAGTGTTTTTAGCTGGCTGTGAAGAATTTTGAAGCTGTGCTGAGTCAGAAGAAGAGGCAATAGAGGCAGGGTCCATGGTGGGGAATGCGTCAGGCTCCTCAGGAGTGGGTACCAGTGTTGCCTTGGCCAGTCCGGAGCAATAAGAATCATCTTTGGTCTGTCTGCTCTGGTTTTCAATAGAACTTTGGGCAGCAGAGGAAGAGGTGGGAAGGCATAAACTGTCATTGATGTCCAACTGAAAGAGAGAGCGTCCACTCTCCAGACCTTTGGATGGAAAATCCTTGAGCAGAATTTTGTCAATTGGTGATTTTTGTGGGAGGCAAAGAGATCTATGTCTGGCCTTCCCCATTCTTGGATTATTTCTGTAAAAACTTTTGGATGCAATTTCCATTCGTGTGGATCTGTCATATACCTGCTTAGGTTGTCTGCCAGCGTGTTTTCCTTGCCTGGCAAGTACTGTGCTTGTAGTTCCATTTAGAAGTCCATGGCCATGTTCCAAAGTGACATGGCCATTCTGCATAGGGGCTAAGAATGTGTTCCTCCCTGTTTGTTTATGTACCACATAACTGTGGTGTTGTCCGTTCTTATCAATAGTTGACCTGGTTGTAGAAGGTCCTTGAAAGCTATAATAGCATTTATTACTGCTAGTATTTCCTTTTGATTGATGTGAAGGTGCTTTTCTTTTTGGGACCATTTGCCCTGAATGCACCGATCTGTCATGTGCCCCCCCCCAGCAGCATGGCTTTTGTATAGAAATTGGTGTGAGTCAGGAACCCTGCAGTACCTTGTCAGGCTTAACTGGAGCTGGAGGTAGAGAGTCCGGGTTAAGGCAGGCCTCCGAGTAAACATCATCTAGGATGTCCAAGACAGGAGGTATAGCCAGAGGCCTGTGCTGAGGTAGCAAGAGAAATTCCCTAAGCCTTTTCTTGGAATCTGAATAATCTTGACCTTCCCAGTGGAAGTGTTCCCTTAAGGTATGCGAAGTTTCCCCAAATGAGTAATCCTCAGGGGGGGATACAGAAGGGATGGACTCCTCCGCATCAGAGTCTTCAAAAGGGGAGTAAGAATGTTCCTGATCATCAGTGTGCTCTGAAATAATGGATCCCTGATCAGAGGAAGGGGAATCTTCCTCCACTCTGGGCCTTTTGTCCGGTGGGGGCTGAGAACCTCTGATAAGAGTAATTAAATCCTCAGCCATTTTAAGCATCTGTTTCTTAGGCATGGGGCCTGGAGATGGGCCCTGTGTAGCTTGTCTCAGAGTGCATGGTTGCTTTAGACTTAGTGAAAGCCTTAATGGAGAAAGAAGAGGAAGGTCTGAAGACACCTTGAGTGGAGGTGGACCTGTCCACATTCTGAGTTTCAATGCCAAGAGAGGCTTCAGTATCTGTAGTCTGGGTGTGGGCCGAGGAGCCTGCGACTTCGGGCACAGGAGACACCGCCAAAGAGGTGTCGGTAGTCAGGGGCTGCGTAGGCGCCTCGCTGAGAACCGGACCACGTGTAGTCGGCTTTGGCGTGGTGTCGGTAGAGGCCTCGGACCTCGTGTGTCGGTCCTTATCTTTGCGTTTTTTAGACAAAACTGGAGTCGGAGTATCCAACGACATAATATAGTTAAATGCTTTCCCAAAATAATGCTGGGCGAACTCCGCCCGATGCTTAATGGTGCGTTTGTTGAATGTAGCACAAAAGCGACAGACTGAGACATCGTGGTCTGGGCCTAAACAAGGTATACAGAGGGAATGGAAATCCTTAAGCGGTATTTGCTTCCCACAAGAAATACAATTATTAACTTTGTCTGACATTGGTCTGAGGCAAGAAAAGTTTCCACAACGGGGTACTTAGCTTTCAAGAAGACTTCGGTTTCCAAATTTTCGTAATCTCAGGAGCTGGCCGACCGGCACTTGCGAACTGCTTCTGCTTCGGGCACCGCGCGGCAAGAAAGACTGAAGAAAATGGCGTCAGGTGGTTCCTTTATACCCCTGTCGCACTGACGTCATGGAAGAAGCGACGACAACCGATGCTGGACCTAGACTTTGGAATTCGGCCGACCGAGGATCCACCTAACAGCAGGAGAACCCATCTGTTATGACTGCAGCTGTATGCACGATGAGCATCTCCCCCGCTAGCATGTATTAGTAATGTCACATAACAGGTTAACGTCCTTACAGCGAGCTATGTACCATTCCACCTACAGATCTGCAGCATTTACAATACAGCAGGGTCAGACATTGCCCTGTATGCAAGGCAGAGATCAATTCTGAGGAGTCTATATGACACACGCTACAATGACAGTTATTTCAGACAATCCCCATTGGGCAGATACTGGAGACTTGAACTTTCCTTGTGAGGAACTTTTGTGTTGTGTGCAATTGCCACTGGTGCTTGGAAAGGTACATGGCAAAATGGCCACTGCACTAAAATACTATCAAGCCGAGGGAAGAGTACACGGAGGTTATAATTACATCATTATTGGGTGACAGCGCCCTCTGTAATGACATGAGCATGATATACTTCTCTTCTTACCACTGGAGAGACATGGTGATCTATGGTAAAGTAGGTCTAAACCTGTGTGGCCAGGCCTATCACCTCTGAGTACATACATCAGGTGTTGCTACTTACCAGGAACATTGGTGTTACTGATGGAAATGATACTACATACACATTAAAAAACCAAACAGCAAGAGATCTGGATAAAGGACAGGCTCCAAAAGAAACAGAACACCAAAACAAAAGTAAATAGAGCCTTGTCCACCATGGCTGGATACAAATACTTATTTAAAATGTCAAAATGTAAGCGCTTTCACAGTCTCTGTGGCTGCTTCCTCAGACTACATACACCTTAGCATGGGGTTTACAGCCATGAGTATATCAACAAGCATTTGTTCATTTGTTCTTGTAGGAGATTGACATAACTGGGGTACTTTATGACCGCTACTAGTTTGCTGTGCCATGAAGAGCTTGTTTTCCTCCTATCAGGTACAACTGAGTATATACAGCTGTACAGATGCTTACATAAAAAGGAAGTTATGTACTCACCATAATGTTCCATGTTTGTAGCACATCTTACCCTTCATTCTTACATATGGGTTTGGCGCCAATCCTCGGCTCCAACTCAGCTCAAAGTCTTCTAGTTGGCTCGTGGCTAGGTAGGTATCCCATGGTGCACCAGTACAATCCCCAGATCTTGTTTGCTGCTAACTAAAGAGAGAAATAACAAAAAAAAAATCATACAGAAAGAACCCAATAATAAAAGGTCTCCACTTAACAATTTTTCTGTCTCTAGATCCTTCCAGGGTGGGGGTTAGGAGGATGGGTTTGTAAGAATGAAGAGCGAGATGGACTACAAACATGGAACGTTATGGTGAGTACATAACGTCTTTATGTTCTGTAGTCCTATCTCGCCTTCATTCTTACACATGGGACAGCATCCCTAGCACCTTATTCTTGGGTGGCTCAAAGAAAAATACTCCTGAGTACCGTGGAACCAAAGGATGCTCTACCCTGGAGGTCAAATCCAATTTGTAATGAGTAATAAATGTGTGAGGGGTAAGCCCAAGTTGCTGCTACACAGATATTGTGAAGTGGGACCTTAACTTGAAAGGCTGCAGAAGTAGACTGAGATCTCGTTGAATGAGCCTTAATTTTGAAAGGGAAAGGCTTACCCATCAGAAGAGTAAATGTAAGCTATACAACTGGAGATCCAATTAGACAGGGTCACTTTGGAAACTGGGTGACCTAATCTGGAGTTGGAGAAGGAAATAAATAATTGGTCTGACTTCCTGAATTCCTTGGTCCAGTGCAAATAAAACCGTAATTGTCTGAATGTCCAACTGATGAAATCTGTATTCTGCTGCATTGGAATGATTAGGGAAGACCAGAAGCTCTATGGATTGGTTCAAAGTTTTATGGGAGCAGACCTTGGAGACAAAGGATGGATTAGTGCGAAGAGATGCTCTGTCTTTGTGAAATATCAAATACAGGGGGTTTGACGGATAGTGCTTGTAACTCAGAAACCCTTCTAGCAGATGTGATTGCCACCAGAAGCAAAGTATTCCAAGACAGAAATTTCAGAAGAGACGAATGGGCTGGCTCAATAGGTGAAGACGTTAATTTGGATAGAACAAAATTCAAATCTCATGAAGCAACCGGTTCCTGAAAGGGGGGGGGGGGGTCTTAAAGTGGCACCTTTAAGGAAGGTCTTGGACAACCTATGTGACATCAGATTAGAATCTTATTGACCCAAATGAAAATTGGAAATCGTTGCCAACTGAACCCTGACTGTGACAGCCACAGATCCCTGGTGGAAAAGGTCAGACAAGAATTCCAATACCACCAGAATTGATGCAGTATAAGGGTCAACATTCCTTTCCTCAGCCCAGATAGAGAACCTTCTCCATTTACTGGTGTATAATTTCCTAGTGGAGGGTTTATGAGAAGATGTAAGGATATGAGTCACAGACGGTGAGAAATCATGAAGCCTGACTAGGGATTTAACTGGAACAGCCAAGTTGTCAAATTGAGGGTGTGCAGGCTGGGACGAAGAGAGCCTGACATGTGCGTCCAGAGATGTGGCACTGGGTCCAGAGTCCATGGATAGCCTAATAGGTGAGGCCCGAGAAAGGGAAACCAAACTTAACGAGTTCAGTAAGGAGTAATGAGGATCAGTTTTCTTCCCAGCTGTTTTGCTTTCTGAATAACCTTGGATATTAGAGGAAAGGGCAGGAAACCATAAAGGAGACCCAGAGGCCAATTGTGAACAAGTGCATCTCTTGGTGACTCCCCCGGAGGGGGGATGAGGGAGAAATAGCTTCTGCATTTGGCATTGATCAGGCTGGCAAAAAGATCGCAGCAAGGCTGTCCCCATCTGCGGAAATTCTGCTCTGCTATTTCCTGCTTCAAAGACCACTTGTGAGGCATCAAAATTGCCTGGCTAAGTTTGTCGCCTATCACATTGGTTGTTCCCGGGATGTGCGTCACCACCAGAAAGCGCTAGGAAGATATCGCCCATTTCCAAACCCGAATGGCCTCTCAACAGAGTGGGTATGACCTGGTTCTGCCTTGTTTGTTGAGGTACCATACTACCGACATGTTGTCTGATTGTATTGCAATTATCCCAAGAGGAAGAAGGTTGTGAAGTGCTTGCAATGCCAGGAGCACCACTCTCATCTCTAGAACAATGACATGCAGATGGGCCTCGTGATCTTGCCATGGGCCTTGGACAGTCCTGCCTAGATAATACCTCCCCACCCTATCTGTGAGGCATCCGTGGTCACAGTAGCAACGGGTTGGCGAGGGAGGAATGGAGTGCCCACAGTTAACTGATTAGGTTGAATCCACTAACTGAGGTCCTTCTTACAAGACTCTGTTAACAGAATGTGGTGAGTTAAGGACAGTTGTTGGAAGGACCACTGGGACGACAGAAGCCACTGAAGAATCCACATGTGTAGTCTGGCTAAAGGCACTAGAGTATGGTAGAAGCCATGGTCCCTAGAAGCTTCAGAACAGTCTTGGCCTTGACTTTTCAGACAGGGAGAAGACAGTGAATTTGTTGTACAAGATTCTGTGCCCTTTCTACTGGAAGGCGAGCCAACATGGCTGTGTCTATTTCTGCGCCTATAAAACTCACAAATTAAAAGGGCGATAAGCTAGATTTTTCCCAATTTATAGTAATCCCCAACTAGGCATAAAGTTGAATAGTGGCGTCCCTGGTCTGAAGTAGTAGATGCCTGGTGGGGGCAGTCAGGAGCCAGTTGTACAGATACAGCAACACCTGCAATCCCAGATGTCTCAGGTGAGCTATCACTACTGCCATTCACTTGGTGAACACCCTGGGGGCTGTGGTGAGACCAAAGGGCAGAGCACGAAACTGGTAGTGACTGGCTCCCAGCCAGAAGCGTAGATGACTCCTTGACACCCTGTCCATTTTTATGTGGTAGTAAGCATCTTGGAGGTCTGAGCACATCTAGGTGTCTTTCCCTAGTAACGGTAGTACAGACTGCAGTGTCACCATCCGGAACTTGTACTTCTTTAAGGATTCGTTTAATTTGCTGAGGTCTAAGATGGGCCTCCAGTTCCCTGTATGTTTTGGCACTAAAAAGAATCTAGAGTAAGTTCCAAATCCTAGTTGGTCTGCAGGGATGGTTTGGATGACTCTGTTTGCGAGCAACTTGACTTCTACAGTTGCTTGATCCCTGTCACTGGGTGGAACATCCGGGATCCTCTTGGGGACATGAGGTGGCAGAGTAAAGGGTATGGAATAACCTCTAGTGATAATTCTTTGTACCCATCTGTCTTGAGTTATACTTAGCCAGGCTTCCGGATAAAAAGAAATGCGACCCCCGACCGGCTCCAGAGAAGCACAGTCGGGCACCTCATCAGGAGCGCTGGTAGGGCTGGCCCCAAAACGAATCCCGGCCTCCCTGGTTTTGCAAGTCGCCTCTGCCTCTAGGGCAACATCTACCATTTCCTCCTCCTCCTCTGCCTCTGAAGGAGGAGTCACCCTGTGCATCCTGGAAAAACCTCTGGGACTTCTTGAACCACATTTTACCACCTCTCTGACCTTTGGCATATGGTCTAGAGGGGACGGTAAAACATACTCCCACGGCAGTGTGTTTTTCCTTCTTACTCGCACCGGGTGAGTGTGTCCTTTACCTTAGGTCCAAACAATGAAGAACTATCAAAGGGGGCGTTGGTAAAGGTAGACTTGAATGGCTCCACAAAATTATACAAGCACATCCACGAGTGCCTCCTTAGGGAAACTCCTGAATCCGCTGCCCTGCTCGCTCCATTGGCTGCATAAGAGATCAGCCTCATGGACGAGTTGACAATAGAATTCAAGGTGGACAACTGAGCAGACACCTTCTCAGGGACCCCCTCAGTGGATGTACCTTGTAGAGTTCTCTCCTAACTCCTTAAGAAGATCTCTCTAAAGCCTTGTAAAGTGCGTTAGGTAGTGCAGCGATCTAAGAGTAAATGCCGCTGATGAAAAGATACACTTCCCATATCTCTCCATCATTTGAGACTCCTTATTCGGTAGATGGACAGAAGTCTCCGCTAGCTCCTTCTTTAGTAGCCGCCGCTACCACCATGGCATCTACGGGAACACCCTTTGACAAAAATTCCTTCTCCTTGGGATCTGACAGAAATTTATTTGGTCTCCTGGGGACTGGTTCCACGGCATCAGGAGTCTCCCACACCTTCCGACTAACAAGCTCTAACACTTTGTCAAAGGGTGGAGACACCCAATAGGCTGAAGGTTGAGACCTGAAATCCTTCAGGTACACAGACTCATCAGAAGGGTTAACAGTGGGCCAGCCGCACCTCTGCTTGAGGATGTCTAAGATGCCCACAAAGGTGACACCATCAGAGGATGACTTGGGGGACCCTTCTGACTCCTGCAGGTAGGTGTTGGAGGTAAGAGACCCATCCTGGGAGTCTACATGCTTTCTTTTGCATGCTCTCTTCCGTGGGGGCTCCTCAGAAGGGTATTCCGTGGAGGCTTCGGACGAGTGGGGGCCACAAGCCGGAGGCTCCTGAGGCTGCGGGTCTCTACTGTCCAGAGAGGGAGTAGGTGCTGAGACAGAAGTAGGTGCCTGAGGGGGAAGAGTGTCGATACCCCTGAGTGGAGCTGATGATCGGGACATCACCCTGAAGGCCAACCTCTCTGGCTCAGAAGACCTCCCCAGCTCCGAGGAGACAGAGGATGCCATCGGCTCCGAGAGAGATGTAGGGTCTGAGCTCACCCTAGCCGACGCACCGAGAGGAAGGCTCGGAACCGAAGAGGTCCGGTTCCAGGTATCCCTGTCGGGGCCGACTGGGGAGCTTTGGCTCCTAGACACCATGGGTGGCACTGAAGGTGTCGGAGTGAAACTCGGCTCCAAGATAACCTCAGGGGGAGCTGGAGCCGAGGGTTCCACCAGTGGTACAGAGCACTCTGGCTCCGAAAGCCCAGCACGACTCGGAGGAGGAATCACAGAAGGGGTAGCAGACTCGAGTGGCTCCGGAACAGACTGGGTCAGAGCCAAAAGCATTTTAGGTAAGGCAGATGACTTCAGGAGTCTCAGCACTACTCTCTCCACATCTTCTTCTGATAAGCTCCTGGAAGACAGTGTGGGAGATCTAGACCTCTAGTATGAGGGACCTTAGTGTAGGGGAGACCGGCAAGGAATCTGTAGACCAGCTGTGATGTCTGCTATCAGTGGTTGGCTCCAAACTGCCTGATGCTGACACTGTAGCCATAATAGCAGAACCCTTGATCGACTCCAAACTCAGTGGAGCCGAGAAGGAAGAAGACTGATCAGGTTTGGAAATTTTGAGAAGCGGTTTTGATGCACCAGCTGGCACTGGGGAATGCCTCTTAGAAGGTTTTTATTTGTCCTTTTTGGATCCATGCAACTTAGAAGAGGAGGAAGAGCTGGCCAGATCTTCCTCAAAGGATGGCTTAAGGAGACCTTTTAATATAAGTTTTTTCCTTCTCTCCTGCAATACACTGGCACTAAATGAGTGACAAAATAGACACATTTCCTGTAAATGGATGGCCCCAAGACAATATATACACACAGTTACTGTGGCCATCTGTAATAGACATTTTCTGCGAACATTTCACACACTTTTTAAACCTAGAGAGCTTATGATCTTTGACCTCCTTAGACAGCTCACAGAAGATTAAGCCAATCAGACACACAGAGAGAAAGAAAGAGAGTGAGAGGACTAGGTCCTCTAACTTAAACGGGCCTAGCTGTTAAATTACCAGCAGACACACAACCATGAGGTCTAGGTCCTCTAACTTAAACGGGCCTAGCCCTGGGTAGAAAGAGAAGGGAGAAACCTACGTCCTCTAACTAAACTGGACCTAGAAGAGGAAAGGGGTTAGAAATGACAAATTTCACCACTCGCGCACACACACCAGAAAAAATCTCTAACAACTCAGAGATAAAGAATGAAGGTCAGAAACCCCATTCAGCTAATTGCAAATACAATACAACTATGCGGAGAACTCCACAAGAAAACGATAGTTTAAGCTAATAACACAGCACACTGAAAATGATATATCTAAGTTCTACAAAGTACTGCACACACAGTTAAACTAAGCTCAAATGTGCCTAAAACTACTAATAATCAACAATATCTAAACTACTAGAAAAACTTAGGGCAAAAAGCCCATAGAAAAACTAACTGGCACACAGGATGCCAATGAGAAAGACAAGGCCAACGGACAGCTGTTCTCAGCAATAATTATCCACACAGGAAAAATACACAGTAAATAGCTAAACTATCTAAACTACAGGAACGGCACTCACAAAAGCTATATGAACCTATCTAAATCTGAAAAACAGCAGAAATTAACCTAAAAATTAGCAAAATGTGTTAGACTTAGCCACGGCCAAGAAGAAGCACATCCAAACTCATCAACGTGGCAAACAAGATCTGGAGATTGTACTGGTGCACCACGGGATACCTACCTAGCCACGAGCCAACTAGAAGACTTTGACCTTGTAAAAAAGTCGAGTCGGAGCCAAGGATCAGCTCCGAACCCATGTGTAAGAATGAAGGCGAGACAAAACTACAGAATATGCATTGGTCTACAGCCCGGCATAGCTGCCTGTCCCATCTGATGGGGAGATGCAGTCAAGCTATTTATACCATCCCACAGGAGATTAGAATTTGCTTTGCTGAAGTTTATGATTGTTTGATGCAAGGAGGGGGGGGGTTCAGATACGAGTCTTACTTTTAAAGAGACCGATTTGTGGTCAGATCTCACCAGGGAACGCCTCACAGTGGAGGTGGTACAGTGGTCACCCATATTGGTAAACACCTGATGCAGTACGTCGGCTCCCCTTATGGGGATGTCAGTACACTAGTTCAGGGCACTGTAGTTAAGGACATGGACTAACCTTTGGGCAAGTGAGTTTGACCATGAGTAACCAACAGAGTTGGTGGTTAGTGAAAATCACTCCACACCATGATGTTGTGATGCATCTTGATAGAAAATAAGCGCAGAGGTGTCCTGATTCATGGAGTCACTCCTGTTGCTGGCAATGGCTTGATTAGGTCCCCTACCAGCAGTGAATAGCACCTGTAGTATCTCCAGGGAATCACACTGTTTAACCAATCTGGATGTGCATCTATCTTTAATGAATATGGATACACCACCTGCATTATTTGGCACACTGAGTTTAAGGTCTGAATATGTACAAGGACGTGTAGCCTAGTATGGCTGTGGTGCTGTCCACAGACTTGAAACAGGTGTGTGTGCCTGCGCAAATGTCTGCATCTTCCAAGGCGGGGATACCTTCCACTAAGTGGAGTTTAGTGTTGGCATTCCTAGCGTGTATCGGCATTATTGTTATCTTGTTTGAAGATGTTTCCTCACTGGGAAGTTTTCCCTTGAGACACCACCGATAAGATGCACTATGGCGGTGTCAGCAGCCTTGGCCAGTACACAAACTACCAGGGGTGACAGATGAACACCATCTCTGGCAAAGCATTGAGGTCTGTTGAGCAAGTCATCCCCAGCTGACATGTACTGTATCCACTTACAATGACACCACATAAGCCAATTCAATCATTTTCTGTGTGTACTGAGCCATAATCTTAAGTGAAGGTGAAATGCAGCTGAAGGCTATGAGCATACCCGCTGGAGAGAGAGAGCCTGTAAACTCAGTTATGTGTCTGCATACAGTCCATTGAGGTACATCTCATTTTGTATACACCAACAGGAACTATGAAGTTGTCATAACATTACCTGATGTTGTCAGACCTGTGTGCATGTGTGACATGGCGTACCCTGGCACTTCACAGACAGCTAACTGTGACCATTCCCATACATAGCCTGGTGAGGGACATCAATATCTCTCATGATGTAATCACTTATGAATAATAGGTTTGAGTTTGTGTTTTGTCTCAGGTGTTTGACCATTGAGACAGTGATGCATGCACTATTATGTGTACTTTGTTTTGCAGAGGTATGATTATGTGCAGTAAGCTTGCAAATGGGTTTCTGAGGTGTCTCTTGTTTGCATGTGTCTGGCAAGGAGCTCTATACATGCAGGTGTGTGTGATGTGGGTGTGGGTGGAGTACGTGGTGAGGAGTCCATGTTGGCAAAATGCTCTTTGTCATATGTACTGACAGGTATGTGAGACAGCATGGAATCAAGGTTAGTAATACAGTCACATCTCTCACACATTGTGTTTGTGGCATAGGAATACAGTGGTGTGGACACTTTCCACATCTCTACAGCTGGCACTGATAATGCCATTATCAATAGATTCTTGCTTGTGTGTATGTCACAACAGGCCATCATTAGGCAGTGGCTTGATAGATGCTGAAACGTGACATGTATCACCTTTATGTAGTTCTCCTAAGGTAACACAGCACCTGACAGCGTGACATAACATGGTTGAGTGAGTATAATGCTTTGTCAGGCATGTGGCCTTTGGATTAACCATACTCCTGTTATTAGGCATGGTCGGAACAGCATACCTATAAATGTGACAATGTACAACTCCAGCAAAGTTAGGGTCATGCTGCTACACCCCTGGGGATTACAGCCTGAAACACACTGTCTGCAGGCACTCCTTGGAGTGAAGATATGGTCATCAATGCGTGCACAGAGAACTTGCTCAACTCTGCAATCATTACTTTGGCCTTGCTAGTCTACACTGCCTGTCAAGCAACCAGACAGCAAACTGGATGTTGTGTGACATGATGTGGGAAGACAGACATGTGCTTCAGATACATAAATGTACAGCATGACATACCTAGGACATGTGTGAGGTACACACACTTTGGCCAAAGGTGAAGACTCCTCTGCAGTAGGCCTCAGATCCATGTGCACCATGAAGGTTGAAGGTCAGGCTGCATGAACTGCTGTGAAATTGTCACCGAACAGGGATCACTGCCACTGTGGTGCTTGTTTGAGGATACTTGGACGTCTGTCACTGAACATTGACACTGATGCTGCAGGTGTGCTCTGACTCACCATCTAGTCAGTAACCTAGTGAAATCCTAACAACCCTGGAATACAAGTTATAATACATGCCAAAGTCAAATGATTGCTCTGGTTGCTAATTAAGGCATCTACCTGGAAAAGGGGATATCAAGCCTACACAGCCTTGCATGACATGGGATAAATATGTGGATGAGCAAACAGGCTTGTGGCCTGCTCCTCATGTTGAGCTTGGTACTAACGTTTTGCTTCTGGTGAGAGAGACAAAGTATAGCAGCATGGTATCCCAGGAGAAAGTGGTTGTGGTGAGACCAGCAGTAGTAGTATCCAGGCACCAGCAATTCAGGGGACTCCCCACTTGTCAGTATTCCTCACAAAGTAATTGTGTCATTTCAGTACACACTGCTTGTGTAGTGTTCAACTGCAGAACAACTATGTAAACACTCCTTCCTTACCGTCAAAGGGTGTACGTATGACTTTCCCCTCCATTGTTTGCCAATGCTCTGCACAGAGACAGACATCTTGGATGACTATCTTCTTGGAAACCATAATGGAATTAACTGCAATACTTAATTGCACACAGGACAACTAGCATGCAGTGACAAGCACTGTCCCCAGAAGTCTCAATAGACTTACATTTAAAGCCATAAAAAGACTTATCATGGAAATGCTCAGCAACAATGTGGTACACCTATAGACACTGGCCTAAAACCCAGTTTGTTTTGTTCAAGGTCAGATCATGCTTACCTTGACCAGTGGACCTCATTCTGTGTTAAACTATGCAATGGATGAGGGGAAAATGACTCGCCCCACCTACCATGGCCTGAAAAGGCATTTGACAAGATTAGGCCATCAGGCATTGTTGAAACACTGTACAGATTATTTACAAACTAGTATGTTAGCTGGTGGACAGCCAAGTGTCTGACAGTCATTATCCGGGAAGATAGCATTGGGTAGTCCACCATTACAATGAGGCCAGTCACCAGTAGACTCTCACACACATCATTCCTGGGACTACCCCCTCCTAGCCAGCCCCTTCTCTGCAGTCACAGCCACTGTCAGTGACCTCATAAGGAGTACATTTGCAGATGATTGCAAATTAGGAGCGGTCACTGAATCCCACACTGAACCAGCAGTTATCCATGATGGGCTGACGCACACATTCAGTTGTTGTCAGAGCCACCGACAAATACTAAATGCCAAGGAATGAACAATACTATACTTTTGGAAGTCATCCACCACTGGAAAATACTGCATTGTCTGCACACCTCCAACTGCTGACCCATTAGTCTGGGCCCTATGGACACAGAGTTCTCTAACCTTTGACTTTCACTGGTCGGTAAGATGTGGTGATTCATTCAATGTTGGACAACCTACAGAGAAAGGTATGGCATGTAAATCCCAGAATGTCATTGCTACACTGTACCCATCATCAAGTGCAATGCCACTTTTGGTATGTAACTACACAGGGATATCTGACAACTTTAACAGCCACAGGGGTTCCACAGTAAACCAATACACAGTGTACACAACATGTCCTATGCAGACCATGTAAAAGCTGCAACTGTGTTATTCTGTCTCCTACATGCTTTGAAGGGGAGGTGCATGGGTGCCATACAAGGAGGCGTCACATCCCACTGTGCATCTCCTGCATACCCAAGAAAGGACTAGCATGAGAATTACCTGTTCTACACAGCTACACCTTGACTATGGTATAAACAGGACATGCTGGAGAGACAGGTATGTAACCCAGACACTACACCCTATATGTAACACGCTCCCCATCCATGTGAGGCACACTTCTGCAATAACTAACATTATGTGCAAGTTACAACAATGGGATGCAGAATAAGACAGTCATAAGTGGTTTAAGACAAGTGTTTGTAATGGACACAGGGAAACTGTAAATAGCTTATCTCGTATCCCACAGCTTGTAGATGTGTCAACTCCCAAAACCCTACTTACACTTACCAAGAGTATCAGACCTTACCAGAGATTAGGGATGCATGACTAGACTGAAAGTAGCCATTGTTCTTGTTAGCCCTTTACACACATATGAACCTTTGGAGCCATGCACCTGCACTGCTTTACCTTTCTGAAGATATTTTTATTCTGTGCTGACATTCCATCCTGTGCTCTGACGTTTATGGGTTTATTGTAGCTGTGTACCCATAGGTGTGTCCTACAGAATTCTGAAACTGAAATATGACATCCAGGGCTGTGTACTACCATGAACTACAATATGAACTGGCACCTCACCTAAGTGTCATGTTTAATCATAGCCTCACCTCAGGTTTTGTGCCCACTGAGTGGCGTAGAGCTAGTTATCCCACTCCACAAGGGGGGATCCACTTTGGATCCTGGAAACTACCATCTCATCAGTCTGACAAGCCTTATCTGCAAGGCCATCATGAAACTTATAAACAAAGACATTGGCAACCTTCAAAACACTGGACTCCACCCAGTTTGGGTTCGTGAAGGGCCGATCTTGTCTCCTGAACCTGAATGACTTCTTCGAATCAGTCTCCAGAGCCATGGACAAGGGTAAGGTAGTCCACACAGCCTATCTAGACCTTGCCAAAGTCTTTGACACCATCCCCCACTCTGGAATCATAGATAAACTTACCAAGCTGGGCATTAATCCCTATGCTAACTGGCTTACTGATAGAACCCACACTGTAAAAGTAGCAGACTCCAAATCCAACTCCAGACAAGTAACAAGTGAGTACCTCAGGGTTCAGTCCTGGGACAGCTCTTGTTTGGCATCTACTTCTCTGAAGTACAGGCCAACACTTAAGGGACTATGGCTAACAAAGTTCGCAGATGACTGCAAACTGGGAGCTATTATTGAATCCCCAAATGATGTGGATACTCTATAAAAGGGCCTTACAGAAACAGATGGTTGGGGCCAGAGCCATGGGCTCAAGCTCAATGCCAAGAAATGTATAGTTATCCCCTATGGGAAAAAACATGTATCCGTGAATTACCATATAGGTGGCAGTACACTAAACACCGAAAGTGTGATAAGAGACTTAGGGACACAGGTGAACAGTGGTCTCACCTTCGATAACCACATCACCACAACAGTCAGGAAATCCTTCTATGTGGCACACCTCATCACTAAGGGCTTTTCATCCAGAAAAAAGGAGGTCATTGTCCCACTGTACTCATCCCTCATTAGACCCATTACAGAATACAACGCCCCGTTTGGTATGTACCTCTCAAGACATCTACAACAACTGGAAAGGCCGCAGAAATACATCACTAAAAGAATCACAGGCCTAAAGCAGATGCCCTATGCTGGCCGCCATAAAAAGCTCCAGCTATACTCTGTTGCATATCGTCTACTCAGAGGCGATCTCTGCTTAACATACAAGGCCATGTCAAACCCAGAAATGTTGGACATGCTACACTTAAAAAAATCCCAATCCCTCAGAGCCACATGCTCCAGGGATCTAAACCTTGTCATCACAATAAACAAAACACGCTGGAGGGATAGGTTCCTGACGCAGAGACTCCACAGACTCTGGAATAGATTGCCCATACATGTCAAGCAGAGCGCCTCTTTCTCCCTCTTCAAAAGGAACCTTGACGATTGGATGGGAGAAAGGAAATTCACCCCGGGGGATCACGTCAGTCACCCTGCTAAACAGGGGTCCAGGGAAGTAAATATTGTGGGAAGAAATAGCCAGAGAATTGTTATGGCTAGGCTTGTATAGGCCATAGGGCTGACAGCCTAGTACCAACCTATGAACAGCAAAGAAAAAAACAACTGCCAATCAATAATTATATTTTTTAACCAGCCTGGGGATCAACAATTTGCCCAATTTGTAACATACTACTTTCTCTCTCAAAGCAACCTAGAAACAGTTTAAAGATGCAACAGTAATCTTTGTAGTTAAATACAGCTCAAAAATAAAACAAAAGTCCATTTCCTTGATGGAGGGATTAGTGTGGATGGTCAGTAACAGAATACACAAGCAGGATACTTGCTGCACACATCTCTGAACTTAAGACAAATGGAGTGTACAGCCAAGCTGAGCTTTGCAATTTAAATAGCAGAGAAGAACAAACATAGGTTCATAAGTTCATAGATGTTTACTAGGTTAACAACCACAAGGGTCTTAAGCCTAGCCATGCATCCCAAATCTCTGACAAGTTCTGATACCCCTGATAAGTGTAAGCATGGGCCTGGGAGATGAACCATTTACAGGTTACCTTTGTCCATTAGAGATACAGGTGCTAAGCCAGGGATGAATTTCCAGTTCCCCATCCAATTTTCCAAGCTGCACTTGAATTGGGGTAGGGAAGAACTCTGCTTCACATGGACAGAGAGCCTGTTCCACAGACAGGGTAGTCTCTGGAATACATACCTATCTCTCCAGCAGGTCCTATTTATATCACAGGCAAGGTTTAAGTCTTTAGAACGGGTCATTCTGGTGCCATTTGTTTTGTGGATATGTAGGAAATCCATCACAGTGTGGTCTGACAATGCTAGGAATAGATCTCCCTTCAAAAACCTGTAGGAGACAGAATACAGAAGTAGGGCCTTGAGGCGGTCTGCACAGGACATTTTACTTGCACTCTGTATTCTTTTAGTGAGAAACCACTTGTGGACATTCCAATTGTTGGATATGCTTGGTTAGGTACATACCAAAGGGGGCATTGTACTCAATGATAGGTCTGATGAATGCCATATACAGTAGAACAATGACTTCCTTGGACTTGGACGCCATAACTTTGCTTATAAGTTGCACAACATAGAATGATTTCCTCACCACTGTAGACACACGGTCAAAGGATAGACTGCTATCTAAGTGTATCTCTAAGTCCCTGACTACTGGGTCAACTCTAAGGGGTGAATTTGGGGACCACCAGGGAGGTGTTCAGAATGGACAGATCCAGGATGGGGCACCAATTTCCCTCTTTTCTGGGAACAAGGAATAAAACTGGAATAAAACCCTTTGCCTGTTTGATCTGAGGGGACAGGTTCCACTGCCCCCTGGGATATGAGAGTTTGGACTGGTTTGAATGACTCTGCCCACTGATTTGGAGGTAAGTTTGGGTGCCCTCTTGGAATTGGGAGTTCGTTGAAACATAATGAGTATCCCTGAAAAATGATCTTTAAGACCCATTGGTCCTTTGTTACAGTAAGACAATTATCTTTGCAGAGGGAGAGCCTTTCTCCTAGCTTTTGGTGAGTAAAAGGAGGGCAGAGGGGGGACAGGGAGTCATTGAGAGTTTTTGCCACAGAAGGATGGCTTAGAACTACCTGCCTTTAGGGCAGAAGTGGTCCACTGTTTGGTTCTCTGCTGCCCCTGGGATAGGGGCCTGGGTGGTCTTTCCCTCCGGGGCGTACCTTGCCCCTGTCTGCTAGGTGCAGGGAAGGACCAGTGCTTAGAGGGAAAGGTCTTGCTGAACCTGGGAGGTTGAACCTGAAAAAAATCTTTTACGGTTTGCATAGATTTTGCTTCGTCTTCCATCTTTTTAAGCACATCTGCTTTTACTCCAAACAAGCGGTCCTTATCCAGGGGTGCATCAATTAATATGAACTTGACATGATCAGGTAGAGGTTGCTCCTTCAGCCACACATGTCTCAATGACAGATCCTGACACTGTTCCCCTGCCTGAGGCTTCTAGGGTGCCGTATCCACAGTGAAATGAGTGTTTGGCCACTTGACAAGTAGAGTGCAGTAAATCTGCTAACTCTTTTGAATTAGCACAGTCAGGAAAAGTTGAAATCTTTTGTTTTAATAGTTACAAAGTGTGTTATTTTAACATATGGAACTGACAGTTGAGTGCTCGGACAGCTAAGGTTGCAGAAATGTATACTTTTTTATCCCATCTGTCCAGAGCTCTGGAATCCTTGTCAGAAGGAATAGGATTCTTGGCAGAACTAGTCTTGGTTCCCTTAGGTCCCTGCGTAATGACCTATGGGTCTGCAGCAGGATTTCTGTACAGGTATTTGCGAGAATCCGGTACTCTGTAATACCCGTCAGGTTTACTGGGAGCAGGTGGGAGGACGTCAGCAGTTAAGCTGGATTCTTGGAAACCATCATCCACCATTTCTAAGACGGGGGGATGGCCAGGTCCAGAAACTCTCTTTTCATAGACTGGGGGAAGTTCTAAGATTCCCAATGGAAATGTTTCCTGAGGGTGTGAAGGGTTTCCCCAAAGGAAAGATCTTCTGGTGGGGAGGCAGAAGGAAAGGATTCCTCTGCATCTGAATAGTCATAAGCAGTCAGAGGTGGTTGTTCCTCTTCAAAATCTGAATAATCAGATTCCTCAGAATCCTGTTCTGTCATAATTTCAGGAGAAGGGTGTTGTTTCATTTTAGAAGTTGTGGCCTGACTACCCCTGATAAGAGAGATAAGATCCTCTGCCATTTTAAGCATTTGTGCTTGGGGTGGTTTGAGCAGGAGCAAGATGGTGGCTAGAGGCAGATTTTCTAGGAGTGGCCTGGCTTCTAGGCCTAAGGGTATCCATCGGTCTGAGAGAAACGGTAATCGGATGTCTAGATTCGGTAATGTGAGAGGCCTCCTCAGAAGCCGGTGCCTGCTTCGCTGCTCTGGACCCAACCAAGGTAGAGACAGCCAAAGGCTCGGAAGACGAAGAAGATTTCTGCAGCATACCGGACTCCAAAAGGGTCTCGGTAGAGGCCTGCGTAGATATCTCATCAAGCATCTGGGGGCTGCAAAAGTGCATCACTGAATTACGGAGAACTGATGACCTGCTTAGTGGTACAGTTGTCGGAAAGCTTAGCCTTGTGTGGTCTGTTTCTTTATCTCTGCATTTTTTTTTGCAGGCTACTGAATGTTGGCTGACGGACACCATTTCGGAATGCGAAGACTAAAGACAAATACCCATCTACCATAAGAGCTCTACGGCGAATGGTTCTTGCGTTAAAGAGGGCACAGAACTGGCAACGGCGGACATCATGGTCTGGGCCTAAACAAGTGATGCAGTATGAATGGAAGTCTCTGTGTGGGATCTGCTTTCCACAGGCGAGACAATTAACTTTTTTGGACATCGGTTAGTGCAAGAAAAAAGGATCCCCAATGGGGTACTTAGCTTTAGATGTTTTCAGCTGTAATTCAAACTTTGGTAGTGACAGACTGGCACACTTGTGAACTGCTATGGGCTCCGCAGCAAGAAAGATTGTTGTAATGGCGTCGGCTGCCTTGCTTTACAGCACTGATGATCTGACATCAGACTACAGGCGACAGGAGCCAACACAGAAAACCACTGACTCTGGTATTCGGGCTGGCTGAGGGATACCACAGAAGGGATAACCCACAGGTGATGACTGCAACACTGAAACACATATAACATAGTTTGTGTCAGTGTGAGATTCAATGACAGCTTCTAACTTGCAATCTGCAAATTTAGTCAGGCAGAAACCACAGACATTGGCCTTAACTTCTGAGAAGTAAATGCCAAAAAGAAATGATCCAAGGTCTCATCCTTGAGGGACTCCAGTTGTGACTGGCCACTTTGTTGAGGTGGACTCCCCAATTTTAACTTCCTGGGTTCTGTCTGTGAGCCAGTTTGCTATCCACCGAGTGACATACGGGCTTGGACCTAACCTCTCGAGTTTGTCAACAATGCCCGAGTGGGGTACTGTTGTCAAATGCCTTGGCCAGGGGAGATATGGGGAAGAGGTGTAGACCATTCCTGGCAAAGTAGCATGGTCTGTTGACCATCTCCTTCCATGCTGACAAATAATGCACCCCATTAGAATGACACTAGAAACTAAGCCAATTATTAAAGTCAATCATCTTTTGTTCGTATTGTGGCATCATCCATAGAGAAGGTAAAATGTTGCTCAATGCTAGGCTCATACCAGCCTGAGACGCACATTCTGAGAGCTCCATGATATCTCTCTTCATATAGTCTAAGAGAGACAATCAATAACATTTTATATACATAGGCCGAGGACTGAGATTTTCCCAGGAAACAAACATGTTACTTTTGGTCATAAAGCAACCAAGAAACTGCAGCAGCATCAGAAAAATAAACAGTTGTGTATATAGATACCTAACATATTTATAAACAGGGTAAGGAACACACTGACCAATCAGACTGCTAGTCACCAGGAAAATCCCGTCTAAGCTCATGAGGCCCATTAAGTCTGTTGTCACACAGGGAAATGTTTTAGTCATAGATGATACTATAGTTAGGCATACATACTAGAATGGATAACTTGGTGACTGTAAGCTGTTTGTCCAGTGCTAGGATCTGTAATGTCACAAGGGTCCTAAGGTTCGTTAAAGCAGATAACTATGACTACAACCTAGTGGTGAATGACCTGAGGGGCTCCACATACAAGGATATGAAGGAACTTGCTATGGATGTGTTAAAGGTAGAAAATGCACTGATCTTGCGTAGTATCTTGCCTTTATCAAGACAAGATAAATTAGCCAGGTAGATGGAGTGAAGCCTGCCAGCCCAGACAGCTACAATTTTGTAAATAATTCAGACATTTGTGAATAGTAATATGATTTGTATGCTTCCATTAGAAATGTAAGAAAAATACATGTTCTGTACTGAGCTTCAAGAATGTAACCATAGTGCACCCTGCTGGAATAAAGCAGAAATGTGTATGAACTGCATGCCTATACAAAGTTTTGATGGCAAAGGCTGGAATATACAGAGTTAACTTCCAAACTCTAAGAAAATAAGTGGGAATTGTTTATGACTCATATCTCTGTTTCAGCTCAAAGCAGACACAAATGTCTACAGTTGTAGGCTTTCCTGTTGTCTGGAAAAAGAGATAATTGCAGGTTTCAAATTTAAAGGTGTTTAACCCTCCAGCACCCTCTCTGTCCAACCATTGCTTCGCGTCCCTGCCCAAGTAGCTGACACACACAGCTGCCAGGCTGTGCCAGTGGGGAGTCTTATTGGGGATCTGGAGAGAGAAGGAAAACCAGCCCCAGACTGACTGTGATGTTTGTGTGCTCTTAAGGGAAATTGTAGTTTTCTGTGTGTGTACTTGTCATCCTCCCAATGTGCACGTCCCTCACTGGTGTTAGTGGTGAGGATTGAGGCTCCTTGATTACTGGGCCAGTGCAGGGGCGTCACAGATGGTATCATTCTAAGGGTATCACTGTATGTGCCAGCCTGGGATGAGAAATAAAGTACATATGGATCCATGTTTTACCAGGGATGGTTTACACTTCTGGTACTAGGGCTCCTGTATACTGGCTAAAGCCTTTGCTCTCCTGAAGGTACCTTTTTAGGCAAAGTCTCCCCATTAAACATTCCTAAACTGCAAATTCAAATACAAATTCATACAACATCATGACAGTAATACTTAATGTTAGGGGTCTAAACAGAAAGCTGTCCGAACAGGCCTTCCTGCAACTTAAACATTCATACCTGTTTAGTTACTTAGATATGGTTTTGGTGCAGTGACAACTCACTCTCTAAGAGTTTAGCACCTATCATGTATTTAGGCACATAAATAACTAAGGGGGAATATGTGTATCTCAGAAACAAACTGGGAGCTCCTAGAGGTCCAACCAAATCACCCCTAAGAAATCCAACTATTACTTGTCTCTTAGTTACAGATCCCCCATCAGTGCCCCCAAAGATCATGGAAATTATCTTAATATGGCTGAATGGTTAAATATCAAACCAAATAACCAAATACCTTTGTGTAAGAGAACTTCAATTACTCAAGCACTGACTGGCACAATTACACCTTTACAAATGAAAATACTTAGCATTTCCTAGACTTTAATACCACTGCAGCAAATTGTAAAACTACCCATTTGAGGTGCCAATATTCCTAACTTGGTGTTTATTAACTAAGCACCTGCACGTACTCCATTACATATCTCCTCAACCCTGGTTAAATCTGACCACAAATCAGCTACCTTCGCTATCAGGCTTAAAGGTTACC
The DNA here is from genome assembly GCF_019279795.1 of Protopterus annectens. Taxonomy (NCBI): domain Eukaryota; kingdom Metazoa; phylum Chordata; order Ceratodontiformes; family Protopteridae; genus Protopterus; species Protopterus annectens. The sequence goes on from NC_056728.1 coordinate 257,366,339, forward strand.
ACCCCACCACCAAATAAACCAGGTTTAGGGATTTTCTAGGGGCAATCCCACTTCAGCTTGTATGAAACCAATGCAAAATTCCCAACTGTCCTCCAAAAGTGGACCAAACTGAGAGAGCTCCCACAGTGAACTCCAATTTTTACAAGTATCTAAACAGCTGCAAAGAAAGGTCTGTACCCGCCCACCCTGACTATACAGTAGAGAGTCAATTATCCGAATGCAGCCTTCCAAAGTTTTTGGGAAGGAAAAATCAAAGTCTGAATACGTAAATGTTATACATATTCGCTTGTGCATGTTTTTTTGAGCTTGTAGCCCGCTTGTGTGTGAAAAATATTCTTTATTGTCCACTGGAATCAATGAATGGTTGAAAAGTATGCAGAAAATCAGATTTTTGCAGGGTTTTTTTTATCCAGTTCAATGTATGTATGTTTGATTATCCGAACTACCCTAGGTCTCAATTAGTTTGGATAATCGATTCTCTACTGTAATGGTAAATTCAGGAATAAACAAACACACTAAACTTGTGTAAATTAACTTTCCATAACAATAGATGCTCAAATGATCACTGCTGCAGTAGCCCTGGCTATATGCAATATATCCTGCTAAGGATCTAACAGCTGGCCAGCTTCTAAAGCTTCAGGGCACCTTCCTCACACTCCTGTTTCAGATTCAGTGACTTCGGCCAAATTAAGTTCCCTCTGTAATCACCTTGGAATAGTCATAGAATCCCTGTCAAAGGCTACAGACAATGTTTCTAAAGGAACAGAAAACATACCAGACTGCATTCTCATCAGTGCTAAGTATGCAATATCTGAGCATCTATTTAAACTATTCAACTTTAGCCTATCCACAGGCTCATCCTTCATGACTAGAGAATATCTATGGATTCTTCTATACAAGGGCGGTCCCTCTACAGACCCAGGTAATTACAGATCCATCAGCCTCACCAGCAAAACATGGAAAGCCATTGAACATATCATAGCAGAATTAATTTATGCAGACACAGGCAACATAACTGATTTAGACATTGCTCAGTTTGGTTTTGTGAAGGTCAGGTCCTGTCTCCCGAACGTAGTAATCTTCTTTGAAAAGGGTACAAAGGCTGTAGGCAGTGGTCACTCTATGCATGTTGCTTATCTTGACTTGGCTAAGGCTTTTGACACTATCCCTAATGCTAGTATTACTGAAACATTAGGCAAATTGAAAACCCTATGCTGTCTGCTAGTTGGCAAACTGGGAGCTCAACAGACCCAAAGTAGTAAAAGTTGCTGGTACCCTCTCTGAATGTAAAATTGCAAATGTGGACATCATCCAAGGAGGTCTCACTCAGACAAATGACTGGTGCCAGAAACATGGTCTCAAGCTGTATTCCAAAAAATGCATCATCATCCCCTTTGGGAAGAGTGACATCCGCACAAATTATCGCATTAATAACAAGGGCACCCAGGTTGATAACAGCCTGACTTTTCACCACCATGTTGCTTCTGTGGTACGGAAAGCCTTCTACATGGCCCACCTCATAAGTAAAGGTGTCTCATGCGGGGACAAGGAGGTCATAACATCCCTGTATTCTTCCCTTATAAGGCCCATTATTGAGTACAATGCACCTTTTGGCATGAACATCGCAAAGCACATGGAGCACCTGCAGAGACCATAGAGGAGAATCCAGGGCCTCAAATGTCTACCATACACAGACTAAAAGCCCTATCCCTCAACTCAGTTTCATATAGACTCCTCACAGGTAACCTCTGTCTGGTATACAAGGTGATCATGGAACCCACCTTGATGGGACTGCTGCATATCTGCAAGTCAAGCTCCACTTGAGTAACCTGCACGAGCGGCCTCAACCTGGTCTGTAATATCAACAAGACTTGTTGGCGGGACAGATTTGTGTCCCAGAAACTCCCTCATCTATGGGAAAGACTCCCTCTCCACATCAAGCAGAGTACCTCTTTACCACTTAAGCGCAACCTGGATAACTGGATGGGAAACAGAAAATATACTCCTGGGACTTCACCCATGTCCCTGCTGGACAGGGGCACTGGGTGCTGATTTGTCTAAACATGGGCTAATCTCTTGGCTAAGCTTATAAGGGCCTCAGGGCCAATACCCTAGTAACATCCTATGATCGGAATCAGTGCTGGGTCATCACCTGCTTGATATTTATTTTGCAGACATTTAAGAGGATACTCAAAGTGTGGTTCACTATGACGACTACAATATGAATACTTATCTGCTCATCCACTGATACAAAAGGTCTCCAAAAAGGGATGGAATATGCACATACTTGGTGTAGTGAAAACAGTCTCAAGCTAATTGCAAAAAAGTACAGCATAGTAGCATTTAGCAAAATCTGCTCTCATCTACAACTCTTCAGACATGTATGCTCATAAGAAACCTGGGTATTTATGTGAACAACTCTCTCATTTGATCATCACGTTTCCTTCACAGTCAGGAAATCCTTCTAGTTGGCCCAGTTAATTTCCAACTGTTTCAAGATCCAAGGAAATCATATTACCACTATACTATTCTCTTATTAGACCCATCATCGAATACAAAAAATTCAAGCCTACAACTCTACTGGAATGGCCCTATTAATTTTTAACCAAAAGAATTAAAGGCCATGCAGTGGTAGTATTCTTGCCTCACAGCAAGAGGTTCTCCCGTTCGATTCTCGGCTGGAGTGCGGGGAGTTGCCTTCTGTGTGGAGTCTGCATGTCCTCCCTGCAGTTGGGTGGGCATTCGAAAGACATGCGTAAATGGGCCTGCCTTTGTTGAAGATTGAACGTCGAGCTGACACCTCGGCGTTCGTGAAAATCTACTGCCAATCATTAGCGGACCGGAGTTCTGCTGTGGTGGCCCCTAACTGGGAAAAGCTGAAAGACAACAACAATCCTTTAACTATCCTGAAAGTTTAGACTACCAGCTGCTCTGTGGTGATCCAAGTCTCACTTTTTGAGCCATGAAAGCTCCAGTTATATTTAACCTGCTATTTCTGCCCCAAACCAGGAGTTCTACGAACACTTGTGCTAGGGACCTAAACTTAAACCAACAAATAAACAAAGCTTGCTGGAGGGACAGGTTTCTAACTCAACATATTCCCTGTCTATGAAAAAGTTACCACTACAGGCCAAGCATAGTACTCTCTCTGCTTTTAAGGCTAATCTTGAGCATTGGATGGGTAGATATATATTTATACAGAACCAATCAAAAAATGTAAGTAAAACGCAGTTCAAAGTTGCAGTATAACAAAAGTCAAGAGTACTGAGTAAAGTAAAAGTTTTAATAAAACAACAAAGCTTTCAGGTCAAAAAAACCTTCATCACTGCTGACATATCCTACTAAAACTAATTTAAACAGTTTTAAAAAGTATCACAGCCAATCAATAACATTTAATTATCTTAGTGAGATAAAACCCTTCAAAAACATACATACGCAAGTAAATATCTGTATACATTTAATAATAATACATACTTATATTATTTCCGACAATTCTGTCTGTATTTTAATATAGGTTTCAGTGATACCATTTGGTTTAAACCAGGTGCTTGATCTGCAGACATTAAAATCCATTTATATTCCCTTAATTCCAGCTTACTGTTTATATCACCACTTCTATTACTTCTGTCAACAGTATCTATACACCTTGAAAGTGAAGCTATGTGTTGAATTGGTCTCATTTATGTGTTTGGCTAGGGCATGTAATACATGACATCTAATGTCCGAATTATGCTCAGTTATTCTATCTTTTAATATTCTTGTTGACTTACCTACATAAAACTTGGTACACTGTTTACATGTAGTTCAGTAAGCAATGTTAGTGGAGTTGTATGTTGCAACACATTTAAAATCTAACCTTTGAGCAGTTTTTGTACAAAAATAATTCACATCTTTATCAATACAATTGCAGCAACAGCAACTGTAACAAGGAAAAGTACCAAATTTACTTGTTCTCACCAGATTACAGTGCTCCTTAAAATCTTTAGAGCACAACTGCTGTTTGAGATTCATGCTATTTCTATAGACAATCTAGGAATGGAACAAATAATTTGTCTTAATTCCAGTAAAGCCTGCAATATAGGTCAATTAACAGAAATTATTTTCTGTATTTGTGAAGTGCTTCTATTAGTTAACACATATCTTAAGCATGTGTGAACTTCAGAAGAAGCTGGTATTACTCCTGAGCTCTTAATTTTATTGCCAAAACAGGGGCTTGCATCACTATCACGTAGTACGGCAACTTCATCGTGGTAAAACAGCGAATAGTAGCATCATAACCCAAGGAACAGTTGTATCATTTCGTGAGTTTGTTGCTGATAATCAGCAGCGTCAGTATTAAGCCTCCTTAAACGTATCATTTGTGATTTAACTATTCCTTTAAAGACATGAGGAGCATGCATGCTCTTCCTATGTAAGTATTTATTACCATGTATTTTTTTTTATACACATATGTATATTGGTGCTGTCAGAGTGTACAGACACATCTAACTTTTTTATGTGAACAAACCATAGAAAACTTCAAAAATTCAGTACTTCTATTCAAATATTAAATATGCTCATCTAGTTCATCCCTACTGCTTTTCCAAATGAAAAATGCATCATCCACAAAACGTTTGAAAAAACATCTTACTGGACAGATATATATCGCTATTAAACACTGTTTCACATTCCTAGTTGTTCAAGACCAGTGTGACACAGGTGTTAGCTACCAAGGTGCCCATCACTACCCCAGACATCTGATGGTAATACTTATTATTGAATGTAAAGACATTATTTTCCAGCACAACCTCTAACAGTTCACATATAGTCTCATTCTGACGTCCAATTAGTGGTCCCTTCTCCAAAAGTAATTTTCTGATTGCTGATACTCCATATAAATTAGGAATAACAGCGAAAATAGATTTTATGTCCATCACCACCATAATAAAGCCAGAAACATTCATACTGCAGAACCACAAAGTCAATTGAGTCAGGAAGTCGGGGGTGTCCTTAATATAGCTTTTAACATACTTCAAATACTGGGAGAGGGCATTCTGTAAATAAAGAGAAATCGGCTCGGTAAGCCAACCACATCCAGAAACTATTGGTCTCATGGGAGGTTTATCTAATGACTTGTGGATTTTTGGGATACAATATAAAACTGGGACAGATACTGTGAAATAGTTAAATGTATCCAAATCAGTATCATTCATCATCTGCAGATCATAAATGGTCATACTGACCCAACTTATTATTTTGCTAATATCTAAATTAATAATTTCCACAAAGGTATCAACATCAGATAATAAAGCATTCAAAGCTGAATAATAATCAAGCCTATTCATTAATACAATTGCTCCACCTTTATCAGCTTCTTTCATGATAATTTCAACATTATTCTTTAGTTCTATCAAGGCTTTTACGTTCATCTACTGCTAGGTTATGTAATTTATTAATTTTACCTTTATCATACCTGCCTTATGAGTGTTTCACAAGCATTGTTAAATGCACATATAAATAGAAAATGTGGAGAGTACACTAAAGACCTGCGTTCCAGGCAACCACAATACAATCCTTTAAGATAAAGTCCGGTGCAGATCAACACTCTTTGAAATACTTTAATAAAACATAATTAAAACTATAAAACCTTAGAAGTGAGACAATGCATAAATCCAGTGATGAGTGCTTTCGGGCTCCTGCCCTTCATCAGATAAATTAATGCTGTTCCCAATTCTACTTTTATCTAGATAACATCCAACCACATTTCAGTATTTCACCCGCCTATTTTTCAGGGCGGGTTTCATAGGGATATACTCATTATAGCCCTGGATGCCTATGTGCATGAAGCTCTATTATCCACTTTGTTTCCTTTCAGTGTAATTTTTTATATCTCACCCTCTGAAACTCTTGTGTACATTCCAAATCACCCAAAAGTTAAATTGATGTCCCTCATTTTCTTTTAAGTTTCTGTACAAAGCATTATGTTGATTTTTGGTTCTGACAGAAGATAAATGTTGTAGGATCTTAACTTTAAACATGTTATTTGTTTTTAATACATAGAAGCATGTGCACAGCTGACATTCAGCTAAATAAACAATGTCTGCGGTCTTGCAAGTGGCTTTGGCCTTAAAATCAAACTTTCTTCCTGTAGTCGGGGGTCTAAATTCAGTATCTTTATTAATAAACCCACATGCTTTGCATGAACCACATGATCTTGAAACCTTCTTGGTAATAAATTGTTTCCCATTTTTCATTTTTTGGTGCCCCAGGATATCATTAAAGTTCTTGTTCCTTCTAAACCCAAAACTGGGTTGTTCTCCTAATTTATCATCCGTCTTAGATATGCCAATTCTTCCTTATTATATCACACACACCATAGATGTTGTTACTGTAGGTGAATATCTAGTAGTTGGTACTCTACTTTCTATACTGTTGTTACAAACTATCTCATTACCCCTTTGATTACTTAATAGTGGGCCCATCTTACCTCTTCTATATTCTTACTTTTATAGCCCTTATTTAAAAAGTGTTCCTCTAACATTTCTATCTCAGCTTCAAATACTTTCGCTTCAGTGCAGACCCTAGATACTCTACTGATCTGCCCCTTCACTATATTCCTGAAGGTGAATCTCGGATGCATACTATCATAAGTTAATAAACTATTTCTCCAACAGTCCTTTCTGTATAATGCTGCATTAAAACCTTCTCTATCCTGCATTACTCTTACATCTAAAAAGTCAATCTATGTTCTGGAATAAGTAGCTGTAAAACAAAAAAAAAAAATCACTGGATTTATGCAATGTCTCACTTTTAAGGTTTCATGGTTTTAATAACGTTTTATTAAA